>NC_133779.1:49239260-49312970 GCF_003597395.2 Chelonoidis abingdonii | reverse complement strand
TTCATGTTCTCTGTGTATATATATATATCTTCCTACTGTATTTTCCACTGTATGCATCCGATGAAGTGGGCTGTAGGCCACGAAAACTTATGCTCAAATAAATGTGTTAGTCTCTAAGGTGCCACAAGTACTCCTGTTCTTTTTGCGGATACAGACTAACATGGCTGCTACTCTGAAACCCATCCCTCATTAGTCTTTCTCAGTGGGGATACAGAAAGAGAGAGAGAAAACCCTATATGGGCTTGGATTCTGATCCAAGGATAAGCTGCTAGATGAAGAACTCCTGTATGTCTCCTCCAAGGCTTCTGAACCAGCACCAAACAAGGCCTCTGTTTCAGGACAGGTGAGACTGTGAATTTCCAAGTAACCTCTAATTTTAGGGGCTGGTCTGTGTTAATTTCTAGCTTATATAGGACAATGTAGTAGAAGAAACATAACTGCCCACAACACGTGCCTTGCCCTCTCTTGGAGAAAAGATTTAAAATTCTTCGGGTCCGCTTTCTCACGGGTCTGTTAATGAAGCATTTAGGTGCCTTCTGATGTGGTCCTGTGAGTAGCAAGGACTGTTACAATGACAGTGAGGAATATGGCAGGGGAGCAGGCATCGTGGGCCTAGTTCTGATCCAGCATGAACAACCCCAAGCATCCAGAAATCACGAGACTGACTTCAAAATCCTGAGGAGTTTTTTTTTAAATATAAATAATATTTGGTTAGTTTTAATCTGTCTTCTAATTTCTGAGCCTGAAATTTCTGAAAGAAAGTTGAGGTTTTCATGCAGTCTTTTGATTTAAGCCACTGGGGCTTTAAGAAAAAACAAAAAACGATGAGAAGGCTCATGGTAAAAATTGAGAGTTTCCAACACTGCTGATCTCACTTAAGGATAGTCCCCAGCTCTTATATAGCACTTTTTATCAGTAGAATTTAAAACTTGTGACAAAGGAGGGCGGCTTCATTGTCTGCATTTTACTGATGGGTAAACTGGGGCACAGAGAGAGAGGAGAAATAACTTGTCCAAGGTTACCTAGAAAGCCAGAAATAGACCCAGGATTAGCACCCATGTCTCCTGAGTCCCAGCCTAATGCTCTCTCTCTTAAGTCGGCCAAAGTAACTATCATGAGCAAAATGCACATTGGGTTCCATTTTCCATCCCTCTCCCCTAGTGCTACCGCTCACAGCAGTGCAGGGTGGAATGTGAAACACCACCATCAGCCGAATGCCGGGGGCAGGATGGCAGAGAATCAGTCCTGGGAGTTTTCTTCTTATTCAATCAAATCCTCTTTCCTCTCCCCGCCCGGGGTTATAAGAGAGGCCACATCGGCACTGTCAGTCTGTGTACACGCCGATCGGCTGAATGCGAGAGAAAAATCAATCAAAGTGAAATTAAAAAAATTAAAGCGAGAATTCAAATAAAACCCCTCTGATAATGGGAGATGACATTCGAGTCATTGAGATTCTGATATTAATGGAACCTCATTCAGCTCGGTGCATTTTCATGCAAATTTCCATGTCTCGGGCAAACTGTCCACTCCCGCCTACTCTCCCCCATTCCGTGCCCAAGTTTAAATCCCTCTCCTCTCCTCTCTGGATAATTATCAACAGTTCCTTATCTCTAATTGCAGCCTGGTGGCTTTGTCTTAATTCACTGCGTGGCCCAGAGGCCAAATGAGGCGGGTTTGATCAGCAACAAGGATTCTGTGCAAAAAGGTCTGGGAATGAGACCTGCCAATCAATCAGGAGACACCTCTTAGATGCTTCCCCTCCCTTACAGAAAAGCCGATGCTGGGAAGGGGGAGGGGACCAGGTGGCTCCAGCAAACTTTGAGTCTGGGGCTAGCTGGGGACATACAGATGGGTTTAGACTGTGAAATCCAGGGCTAGTTTGATGGTGATGATTAAAATGGTAACACCCAGTAGGCCTAAGCTCAGGGTACCATTGTGCTGGGCACTGCATACACACATAGTGAGAGATAGTCCCTGACCCGAGGAGCTTGCAAGCTAAATATACACAATAGGGAAGGGAAATCAAGGCCCTGATGCATCAGTGCATCATCCACTGCTGGGCAAGGGGAGACTGAAGGAGAGTCGTGTGCACTCCCACCTCTGATTATATAACACCCATATGGAAAGCCTCAGCTCCCTGGGCTGAATTTTCAGAGGGGTTTGGCTTTTAGACGCAGGAACAAAGTAGCCAGAGTTTCAAAACCCAGCCGCTCCAGAAAAATCAGGGACAAAGTCTTGTGCGCATGAAGTCCTGGGTCCAGATCCTGGAAGGTATTTTAGCCACCTAACTCCCTTTGGAGTAAAGCACCTAAGAACGTTGCAAGATCAGGGCCCGGCTTCTTTCCACCAAGCCGGTGAGTGTGATTAGGTAGAGACCAGCACGCCTTCTCCCTAGGGCAGGGGTCGGCAACCTTTCAGAAGCGCTGTGCCGAATATTCATTTATTCACTCAAACTTAAGGTTTTTGCGTGCCAGTAATACATGTTAATGCTTTTAGAAGGTCTCTTTCTATAAGTCTACAATATATAACTAAACTATTGTTGTATGTAAAGTAAATAAGATTTTTAAAATGTTTCAGAAGCTTCATTTAAAATTAAATTAAAATGCAGAGCCCCCCGGACTGGTGGCCAGGACCTGGGCACTGTGAGTGCTACTGAAAATCAGCTCACGTGCCGCCTTCGGCACTCGTGCCATAGGCTGCCTTCCCCTGCCCCAGGGTGACCAGATAGCAAGTGTGAAAAATCGGGACAGGAAGTAGGGGGTAATAGGAGCCAATATTAAAAAAAAGTCCCAAATATCGGGACTGTCCCTATAAAACTGGGACATCTGGTCACCTTACTTCTCCCAGAATGGCCAGTAAGGGGCTGGCCTGTCCCACTTCCCCAGCACCCTCCATCTCCCCAGCTTATAGGCACAGTGCCATTGAGTGATCAGGGAAGAGATGGTTCTCACTGCATTGTATCCCAGGCTGTTAAGGCGCAGCAGCCAATGGAAAGATCCCCCAGGAGTGGTTCTGACACGTGGGGACAAATGGCAAAACTAGAGTTTTTCCAAAGTCTTTAGAAGCCAAAAGGAGCAGCCTGCCCCACTTTTTAGACATTGCTGCCCCCCGGTGGAATTCTGCACACACTGCACAGGCCTCCTGGTTTGCTCGCCCTACGTTGCATGCTTCTTGGGCCCAAGAATCAGTGCATGTCTATGCTACAAAATTAAGTCAAGCTATGTTATGCTTTCGTGTCTACACTGCTCTCCTTCTGTCGGCGGTTCACATCCTCACCAGGAGCGCCGCTTTCCCCAGATCGGGCTAGATGATCTCCTGAGGTCCCTTCCAACACTGATGTTCTATGACTCTATTCTCCTTGCAAACCCAATCCCTGTGCCAGGTACGCTGCCCTCCTAGCTAAAGAGGGTCAAGGTAGGAACAGGCTGGGGACTGATTTCAGGAAAACCCTGAGCTGGATTTCAAGCAAGGCAGGAGCTCACCTTTGGTCTGAGCCTGGGGGATTATTTCTGCTTTTGGGTGGAAATCGCAAGGAGAGAGGGACTTTGTTTGATTCGGAAGCTCTGCATAGAATTCAGGGGAGAGAGGGGCAAGGCAGCAGGAAAAGCAGCATGTGGAGGGGCGGATTAGTAGCCAAAGGGGTTAAAAGGCATCCAGTGTGCTCCCTTGGCTTCCTTATTTGAAGCCCAAGGGCCAGGGCCCCGGTCAACAGCCCCTTTGGGGAGTTGGTTCCATCTTTCGAACTCAGGTCCCAGCACGAGGGGAGGGTAACTAGCCCCAAAGCGTCACCCTGCAAGGGCCCACGGGTCAGGCTTTCTGGCCGATCGGCACTGGCCTGCCGAGAGACGACAGCTGGACCCAGTGCCGGGGCTGAGCATGGCATCCCACTGCCATTTGCCTGGGCGATTTTAAAAAGGGAGGGGGAATGTGAAAGCGAGAAGGGGGAGCAGGGCAGCGGGGAGACCAAAGGGCAAATCAAGCCCGGATACCACAAGCACAGCGGCCCTACGGTTTGCTCCTCGACTAAAGCTCTTTTCCCCTCCCCTTCCACTTGAAGTAGAATAAAAAGTCACAGGTGCCACTGAGGGACGGACCCCACCAGGTCTTTTCCATCTACACATCATTGTCTCCTGTGACTGGGGAGGGGTGATGGTCGGGAGAGGTTTAGAAAACTCCCCCCTCGGTGATCACGGGATTGTTCTGAACGTTCACACTAGACAATCAGGTTATTACAGGCCAACCCAGGAGAATGGGGAACAGAAAAGTGACAGCATGTCAGAGCCAGGAATAGACCCAAGATCTCCTGAGTGCTGGCCCAGTGTCCTACCCACTTGACCATCCAGCTCGTAATACCAAACTCTTCTACTCAGTAGCTTGCAAAGCACTTCACAAAGGAAGGCAGCATCGCAATCCTAATTCGGCACATGGGGAAACTGAGGCACAGAGTTTCACCCCCTCAGGTCACCCAGCAAAGACAGGACCAGAACCCAGGTCTCCTGAGCACCCACCCTGTGCTCAGCCCTCTAGGCCACGCCTCCCTGCAAATACAGATGTAGGAAATGAGGCAGTGGTCGTGGGGTTCAGACTCCAGACCAGGGGCCCGATTCTCTCTTGCCGTGTAGCCAATGGCATTGATGCAAAGCGAATGTAAAACACGCCCCAGTTGATGCAGCAGCCATTCGACCCTCATTTCACATGGCTGTGCACTACTGATGGCTGGGTGGCCCCGGGAGTTCAGGCCGTGCTGCGGGGTGCCCAGGCAGGCCAGACACCCTTGCTGTAGCAAACGAGAATTCTGCACCTCACTATCTAGCCCCAGGGTTTCGGAGCTGCCAGGACTGATGCTCCGGGGGAAGAGGAGACGAGGGGAGGTCTGATTTCGAGAGCTCATGGAGAAGAGGAGCTATAGCTGCAAAGCATTCCAGCCTCAGACTCAGAAGAGCCCCGCAGAGCTCAGGGCCAGATCCTCAGCCTGTATATCCACAGAGCCCTCCCGGCCCCGCTGGTTTCTTTCCACCCGCTGAGCATCACTGACTGTCAGCTCCCCAGGAGACGGGGCAGATCAGAGGCAGCTTGACCCCAGCTACATCTGTTTCCATCTTTTTTTAGACATCCTCCCCCCGCCTTTCCCTGCACCCTCCCCTCTCTGGTTCCCCCCTCCCCAGCCCCAGTTCACGTTTTAAACACATGGTGCAGCCCAGGGCTGGGCTGAGCGCCTCCCATACCCAGTTGCTAGTTCAGGAGCAGGTGCTTCTGTCTGTTGATTTATCTGTGCAGCAGCCTGAAGCTCTTCTGTGAAAATCTGCAACCCCTGCTCAGCTCTGCTAAGAGGTGGGGAGGGGAGCGGGACAGATGAATTAACATCCCCAGCGATGCAATCAAGAGGACTCCAGTTCTACTCAGATCTGCCGCCCACATTCTGGAGAGGCTCACAGGAAAAGTACAGGGGGAGTTTGGGCCTCTCATCCATATGCCCTCGGACTTTTCTCCTTTCCATTCAGCCTCTCCCTGTGCCTGGAGGGACATAAGGAAAAAGAGGGAGAGTTTTGTCCTTTGGATGTTCTCAAGAACTTCTCTACCCAGCCATGGGATGGGAGTGACACCAGCTTTCCTAGGGCTTAGGAGAAGCATGGGGAAAAAGGAATCTGAGATCATATAAGGGGTAGGAAAGGTTGTGTCCTGCGGGAAGCAGCAGGACTTGAGGTTTCAGCCTGGCAGATGGGCCGAGGGAGGGCTTCAGCTTCATTGATCTGTTTCAGGCCAACCCTTGGGTAAAGCAGGGAGAGAGACAGCAGATTGAGACCCTTCTCTTTGAAATCCATCTTGGTTCTTCCCATTCCTGTGTGGAAACAAGTAACTGGAGCGATTTACAAGGGGCTTGCACCTGAATTCTTCGCAGCAACCTGGGATCAGCAAGCAGCTCTAGACCTGGATGATGTTCTGAAGCCAGGAGAGGTGGAGGGATTTAAAAACAATTCTTCAGAACAGCATAAACTCAGCCCCAGAGCACGTCACACTGAGAACTGAGTGAGTGGGATTCCAACATGGGCAGGAGTTTGCGGCATCTCTTATGAGCGTTGGTCCAGATTGGATCTCCTGGATATCACCGGAGATTGCTTTGGCTATAGACTCTGATAAGGAAGTGCGTCCGACTCAGAAAATCCTCTGCCAGTGGATTCCCCTCACTGCCCCCCTCCTCCCATCAGAATCCTGCTTTCAGGATCAAAAATACTAGTGGCTATTTTTAAAGTGTCCACTTAGAACCTTCTCCTCTGGCTTTCAGGGAGGGATTTGGTTGTGAGAGAGTTCAGCTGTTTTCTTCTCCCACCGTATCCAGTCCTGGGGGTTAACACACTTGATTCCTCTCCCCCGCACCCCCTGTTTCTGGCTGGCGGATGAAATCTCAGGAATATCCGGGAAGTTGGTACAAGAAGCGTGCCAGGGGATTGGCCAAAGGACGCTGTAGCTAGTGGGTGTGAAGTTTGCCAAGGTAAGTCAGAGCGATGATTTCTTGTAAGATCGTTTTGTGGGTGAATTTGGTGCTTGTAAATGTCAAGGGCTAACGCTTATGGTTCAAACAAGCTCCAGGCAAACTTTCCTGCAGTCTCCGCTGTTCTGCCAATGCACCCTGGCCCTGGTTTGCTGCTGTGCCAGTTCTGGGGGGGCTCTCCCCGCAACACAGCCCTGCTGGTATAGTCATGGTCTCCTGCAAAGATCTGTCATTGCAACTCACCACCTGGCTTCCTCCTCCAGCGCGGCAGATGCACCGCAGTCCGTGGTGCTCCCTTTCATTGTAGCCCTGATCTTTGCTTGGAACCCAGACCAAACCTTGTGGGGGGGTCTCTGGATCCCCTTTTCCTCCATTTCTCCCTCCCCCCCCCATCATTTTCCTGGCTGCTGCTGCCTTCCCACTTTCTGTCCAGCGCCAGATGTGAGGCAGCAACACCTTCCACCTGGGACTTGCAAGCCAGTGAACGAAAGCGGGATTCACGCTGGATTCTTGCTGTGATCTGCAGTCCAGCTGCGTGAGCTCTGCATCATTCAGATCAGTCTCTGTATGCGTCTGAACCTCCAAACAATTTGAGTGTGGGTGGGGCTGAGGGCAGTTTGCCAAGGCTGAGCCCCGGCACCTCTAGGTTTGGCAGTTCATAGCCCCCTACCTCTGGGCTTGCCGCATCCACTGCTTTACCACCTGGGCCAAGGAGGCCCCTGCCCAGGGGCCCCAGCCAATCTGTGGGGCTTGGAAAATCTCCCCCCGCCAGGGCCATGGCAGAGCTTCTCTAATCTTGGGGCCACAGGGAGGCGGGGTCCGGAAAGGAGTGAGTGGGGGTGAGGCCATAGGGGGGAAGGGGCGGAATGGGATGGGGCACAGATGGAAAGAGTAGGGTGAGCCCATGGTTCCAGTGCTGGGCCCCCCACCTTTGCTCCGTCCCCGGGCTCCAGGAGACTTTCATCCATCCTCTGGCTGCATCAGTAATGAATGTAAAAAAATTGCTTGCGTCCCAGCACCTCTTTCATTCCAAAATAAACCCTGCTTGGGGATGGGTGGGGAGGGAGGTTAGCCGAAGGAGCTCACATGACTGTCTTCTTCCAAGCAATTGCACAAGTGCTTACTGCTGGCTCAGGAGCCATTCCCGGCCTTCCGGGCTGAACACACATATCCATCTTGCAGCTGGGCAAATCTGCTGCAGCTCCACTTGTTCAGGTGATCCAGGTTGTCAGATCTGGAGTCATGAAGGCATTTTCCTCCCCAGCAAATTGGCCAGGTGGACTTGGGGGGGTTGGGTTTCCACTTTCCTCTGCAACATGGGGCGTGAGTCACCTGCAGGGATTCTCTCACCTCCTCAATTCCTTGCCACTTGCAGGGGCCTGGGGCATTGGTGGCATCTCGATCTGTGCTTTGCCCGTGGCATACATCAGTCTAGAATCCCAGGCGCTGAGGTGCTTTTGTCTAACAAAAGTCATCCGCTCCACATAGGGGTATCTGGATGAAACGGAGTAGCTGGTGATACGCAGGAGGTCAGGCCAGATGATCCAAAGGTCCCTTCTGGCCTTAACTCTATGAAATGTGTGTCAATTTGGCGTGTGATTCTTTCCCAATATACCACCCCTCACAGGCGCTGGAACTGGGGTGCTGCCTCACCCCTTGGCTTTAAGTGGTTTCCATCCTATACGGGATTTACAGTTTGGTTCACTGGCTCTCAGCACCCCCACTATAAAAATGGTTCCAGCCCGTCGGCCACCCCTAGGATGGATGCAGTTACCTGGGGATAAAGGTGCCCTTTACCAGGATAGCTCATTCCCCTTCCCACATGGGACTAGCTAGAAGCACCTTTATATGATATAACTACATCCACGCTAGAAGGGGTGGTACTGCTTTGATACTGTACCTACATAGACAAGCCACAGGAAATCACCCTGGCTGATTTGGAGAGCTGTCCATTGGTTCCAGCGTCATGCCAAGTCCTTTTGCGTGGGATGGGGCATGTTCTGTGCCTGGGCACAGCTGCTGGTGGAAGAGCAGTACCCCAAGCCGCACCTAGCGTAGTAGAAAAAGTAGCGGCCCTACTTTCTCCTGGACGGGGTAGCTTGCTTTGGGTCCATGCTGGGAGGGGCAGGGTTGCATGAGAAAGTGAAGGCAGCCTCCCCCTCCCATTCCCACCGTGCAGAGTGGGGATGGAACACTGTCGCGTCAGAAGGCAGCAGGGACTGGTGTGAAGGTTGCACAAGGGACATGGCTGTGGAGGACTGGATTTTAGCCACCTGGATGATCTCTGTCCTCCCTCCACTTGCCCCGTCTAGGTCACAATGCTGTGGACCTCTGCGAACCCAGGCTCTAGGGCAGACTTTTTCAAAACATCTTTCTCTTGTTTCACCTTTCCCCTGCTGGTCTCCTCTCTTCTCCCGTTTGCTGCTATTATGACACTGAAATCGATGGGGTTTCTGGGAGGTTGGGTAGGGGAGCCAGTGTAGGCTGACCTGGGTGCGTCTGGTGCATCGGGCAGCAAAGCAGATGTATTTATTGCCTGAGCATCCTTTGGTACCTTAAGCAGCAGTTAAAGGGTTAAAGAGATGGCCTCTGGGTTCCTTCCTGCACCAAACACCTTCCACTGATCAAGGCCTGTGAAAGACTCTGCTTGAGACTCAGACCCTGTGCAGCAACCTGGAGAATTCCCGCCTGCATCCCCTCCCACCCTCTGAGCAACTGATTCCCACCCAGGGCATCCAGGCATTGGCCTGGCTTGGAGCTCATGGCAGGGAAGCTGAAATCAACAGATGGAGCAAATACTGGGAAGCTCAAGTCACGGCTAGGTGGGGTTTGGAGGGGAAAAAACTGCAACCCAGAGATGCAATGCAAGCTGTACCCTGTCCTCGACAGTGCTGGGGTGAACAGAGACAGTCGGATAAGAAATAGCTTAGGGGAAAGAAGAAACTAAAAGGCACACAAGCTGAGAGATGTTTGTAGCTGGCGAGCCAGTGAGAGGAGCAGGTAGAGGGGAGGATACTCCAGATAACAGGAAGTGCAGAGAAGGGGCTTGCAGTGCTAGACAGGTCGCTTGAAGGGACAGGGGCAATGGGAACAGAGTTCTGTGAGTCGGTGCCGCAGCGGGGCTCCATTCTAGGTTCTGTCCCTGCCTCCCTCTGTACTATCTGACAAATCACTCTCCCCCACCCCCGTGCCTCAGTTTCCCCATCAGTCAAATGGAGATAACGATCCTTCAGCTGTTGTGTCGAGTTAGATTGTAAGCATTTCAGATCGAGGGGCTGGGGCTGCACAGCGCCCAGCACATCAGGGCCTCAATCCCTGCTGGGCCTCTGCAGGCTACTGCAATGCAAATACCAATACTAAGCAGGGGGAGTGTTGTAAAATGTCTGGGTAGTCAGAAACCTTGTGACACAGCCAAGCTTTGCTGATGCCACCCTCACTAGAGCTTGAGAAAAAGCCAGGGGCCGCCTAGGCATCAAAAGGCTTTTCTCTTCCTTCTCTAACAGCTGATAATGCAAACTACAGTGGGATCCAGCACCCCAAGCGATGTCCTTAGCTTCTTAGAACTATCACTAGCAATAAAGGTTCCTCCACTGGATCTTAGCAGATGGGTCTGTTGGTGAGCAAGGGAGAATAGACTTAAGCTTGTTCCACTAACAGTTGCACTGGCTCTGCAAGGCAACGGGCTTGAGACAGCTGCCGTTAGAAAAGGGATCAGAGCTGCTGAGAAGGGAGCCAAGGTCATTTTTCTGAGCATTGCCCGGCTTGAAAAGAGAAACTGGGCCACCACAGAGCTGCACTACTACAGAGTTTATGGTAAGCTATTCTGTTCTATATACTATTTAGCTTCTCCAGCCCTGCCCAGCACCATAGTAAGCTGAGCCCCTTTTGGGTGAATTATGGTACTAAGTGATTGAAGAGAGTAGCTCCTATTGGGAGGAATTAAAAGTGTGGGATTTCTGTCTCTCTTTTCACATGCTTTGCTTCCTCCTTGAAGTCCGGCTCAGCCAGCCTCAGGTATTTGGTTAGGGTTCAAATGTAAATGCATTGAAGGGAATTTGTGCCACAGTATAAATTGCTTTGCATTTAGCAGTCAAAAAGCAATTCTGCTCTGAATCAGCTTGAAAGGGGGCTTAGCAACTGGGAGCAATCTGCAGTTTGGTGCATGAGCTTTGCAAAGCCAGACCCTTTGCACAAATGCAGCAGTTACCAATCTGTCTTGCTCTGATCTACTGCTTGGACCTTAGATCTGTCTGCCCTGCAGACGTGCTGGGTTTAACATCAGAACTGTAAATTCATGCCACCTGCAACCATGGGACAGTATATAGGGTCTAATGACTCATTCCCTTGTGTTGCTGACCAAGCATTCAAAAGTCATGCATCAGGCCCTGAAAAATCATGTTTGTTTTGTTTTTAAGTGAGAAACGTGGAGGAAGTTTCTTTGGTTTTGGAGCCTTTCAGTGATCACTTTTTCAACTTGTCTCTGCAAGCACAAAGCTAGAAATGTAGCTTTCATTTTCTTAAAAATTGAGATTCCCTCATAATGACTTGACTGCAGGAGCTGGGACTTTAAGCAAAACCCCACCCCACCAGATAGCATGAGATTAAATCATGAATGTTAGTAATGCTGTGTTCTAACCATTTTTAATGCTGCAAAGGTGGGAGATTTGGTGAGATTTTTTGGTTGGTTGGTGTTTTTAAAGAACCATCTTTTCGCAAATTGTTGGCTTGGCTGGAGATACAACCTAAGATCAGAGATCTCAACCATGTAAGGTGCTTTGTTTTACCTCTCCTTCCTCTTTGGGCACTGGCCAAGACAGGAGACTGGAGCTGCTGGGCTAATGAACTGAATCAGTGATGTGTTGCAGTGGACCCTGTCAAAGTCATGCAGCCTTGTTGTAGGGAGAGCTGGGATGGTTTCCTTGCAATGGACGGAATTCATCCCCTTTCTCTGTGCCTGAAACGGCGCATTTGCTCATAGGAGCAAATCTCTGTGCCATTGGAAAGCACTATATTGTTGCAAACAGCAAGGTACCTAGTATCAGGCGTAGCCGTGTTTGTCTGCAAGGTACCTCAGCGCCTTACATGAAAGAAGATGAAAGTTCTACCAAGTCTTTTCACGCCCATTTCAAGTGACACATTTGGGATGCTGCATTGCCTTACGAGATGGGCCTGATTCTCTGCTTGTGCTCTTTGCAATCAGGAGGCACTCTGTCTGCGTGGATGTAGAACAGGTACAAGGGGAGAAAACAACATTTTCTAGCAAAGTACCACCTATTTGGAGTTTGTGTCTGGCCAACAGCATTGCCTCTCTTTGCTTATGAGACAGTCTGATTGAATGGAGAAATGAATCACGTTTCCCGCTCTTCTTTCTACAGCCCTGGGATGTGGTGTTTATCCCAGGCTAGCTAGCTATCTTAGGGTTTTGTACGGCTGCCCATCACCGGAGCGACTGGCCACCTTCCGTGTAAACAGATTGGCTGTAGCAAATTCCCTGGTGAATGTAATGGAATCTCTAGCTCTTTTCCCTTAAAGGAAAATAATGGTGAGAAACCCTAATTCATGATACTGTCATGCCCACTAATCACCAGTCTTGTTTTGGTTCATTAAGGAGCTAGCACCGGAATAGGCAATGTATAAAATGTCTAAAACCTACATACAAAACTTCACCGGGATCAGCATCTGCAAAACTTCCCAGCCTACTCCAGAAAAGGTCCATTCACCACTTATTTGCATTACTGTAGTCTCTAGAGGCCCTCAGTTGAGATCAGGGCCCCATCATGTGTGTGCAGCACCCTGCATGCCAAAGGAGACACTGATCGTTCGTCCTGCTTGGAAGAACCTGCAGTCTAAATAGCCAAGAAAGGCAAAGGGTGGGAGGGGGAACAGAAGGGAAGGGGCTTGTCCATTGTCACAGACCAAGTCAACGGCAGAAATAGGAGCAGACCCAAGTTTTTCTTGGTTCTAGCTGAGTATTCGATCCGCTAGATCCGTGGTTCTCAACCAGGGGTTCACATACCCCAGGGGGGACACAGAGGTTTTCCAGGGGGTACGTCAACTCATCTAGATATTTGCCTGGTTTTATAACAGG
Organism: Chelonoidis abingdonii; assembly: GCF_003597395.2. Lineage (NCBI taxonomy): Eukaryota > Metazoa > Chordata > Testudines > Testudinidae > Chelonoidis > Chelonoidis abingdonii. The sequence goes on along the minus strand of NC_133779.1, from coordinate 49,300,392 downwards.
CTACATAAAAAGCACCAGCAAAGTCAGTACAAACTAAAATTTCATACAAAGACTTGTTTATACTGCTCTCTATGCTATACACTAAAATGTCAGGACAATATTTACAGTCCAATCAATTTATTTTATAATTATATGGTAAAAACGAGAATGTCAGCAATTCTGCAGTACTAGTGTGCCGTGACGCTTGTGTATTTTTAGGTTGAATTTTGTAAGCAAGTTGTTTTTAAGTGAGGTGGAACTTGGAGGTATGCAAGCTAAATCAAACTCCTGAAAGGGGCACAGGAGTCTAGAAAGGTTGAGAGCCACCTGCCATAGATAACACTGCATCTTACTGGTTAGCGCTGAGCAGGACCTGAATTTTAAGGGAAATTCTGCTATTTAGAAATTTCTTCCATTCTGAAAACATTGTTTTTTAATTTCCTGCAAAAACAAAAATCTGAAAACGTGTCATTTCAGGGCGATATAAATGTTCTGTTCCGATGTCGACCTTTTTAAAAGTTTTTTTTGTCACATATATATGAAAACCTGATTCATTCCATTCTGAAATGGCAAATCAAAATGTTCCCTTCCGAAAATGTCCAAGCAGGAAATTTTGACATTATCAAAACACCTGGTTTCACTTTTTTTTCTAATGGTTTGCTTTCTATGAAAACAACATTTTTTTGTCAAAAAATGAATGACAGATTTCCAGCCAGTTCTAAATAAGTGCCTTTCACCAACCCACCCATATGCTAGTCAATCCCTCCATATACACCCCTTTTGGCCTAGTAGATACATCACTGATCTAGGATTCAGCAGCCCTGGGTTCTCTTCCACTTCCCTGCTGGGTAACCTTGGGCAAGTCACTTTGCCTACCTGTGCCTCAGTTTCCCCACCAGTAAAATGAGGCTAATGCTATTGACCCTCTTTTGTAAAGAGCTTTGCGATATACGGATGAAGTCTCATTTAGAAGAGCTATTAATTATTATCATTATATTATTGCATTGTGTTGCATTCCAAAGGCCAACAGATCAGAGCTCTGCTGGACCAAGATGGGGAGGCTGTGGAATCCCCATTACTAGAGGTTTTTCAGAACAGATTGGACAAACGCAGGAATTATCTAGCTCAGGAGTCAGCAGCCTTTCAGAAGTGCTGTGTTGAGTCTTCATTTATTCACTCTAATTTAAGGTCTCGCATGCCAGTAATACATTTAAACATTTTTAGAAGGTCTCTTTCTATGAGTCTACAATATGTAACTAAACTATTGTTGTATGTAAAGTAAATAAGGTTTTTAAAATGTTTAAGAAGCTTCATTTAAAATTAAATTAAAATGCCAAGCCCCCCGGACCAGTGGCCAGGACCTGGGCAGTCTCTCTCCAGTTGAGGGGCAGGGTGGGTGTGGCAGATTCATGGCATTGCACGGGGGGAGGGAGGGAGGTAGAAGGGAATGTCAAATTTTAACCCTCGCCACGGACAGTCCACGTGCTCATAGGGACATTTGCACACTTGGCCTGCTAGGCCAGCTCACCGTCTTCCTAGCAAGCCGAGTGGTGAATCCCTGCAAGCCTTGGTAGCTAACTCGCCTAGCTAGCTCGCTGCCTGTCTCCCTCTGGGAGCTAGCAACTATTTCTGGGGCTCCTCTCTCTGCACCATGTGCTTGTTTTTCTTGGCTGGGTCATAGTCGGTCTAAATTTAGTCCGATCTATTTCGACGCCTGTCCCCTGCTCTGTGTGTCTTGCAAATGGGAGGGGTGAGGGGGAAGCTGCTGCGTGAAAATGGCAATGAGGGGGGTGGAGAAAGGTCAAGGATCCTGGCCCCATGGTAGAGTGCATGGAATCAGCATGGCCCCTTTCGCTGCCAGAGATGGCGTCTTCTCCTGACCCTGTCTCCTGGAACGTACCCTTGGGGAAGCACGCATTGGGGTCTGCAGACCCAGGTGGATGGCACAGGTCGCCTGGCTGGAGTCTCCTTGCTGCTGCCTGGCTTAAAGATTTGGCTGGTAAGAACACCGGGCTGGTCTTCGGAAAGCAGACCTGCCTGGAGGGCTGCACCATGGCTGTTTGGCTATTAGCCCTCGCTAATTAAACCCTATGTTACGTGAGCTAGGTAAATATCATCAGGGTGGAGGGGGGCGGCCATGGAGGTCATGGGATTTGCCCAAAGGAATTGGTGCCAGAGCCGAAGTGTGGGGCAGCTGGTCCAAAGGGAGGGAGAGAGGGAACGGCCATCAAGTCATCCTGACAGGAAATCTCCTCTCTCCTGTTGATCTCACAGAGAACGTGTTCTGTCCATGCTTGGTAATGGCGGGCTGCCACAAAACAGAGCATTATCCTTTTCAAATGGGGGGGAGGGGCGGGCACTGTATTATACCCATGATTTCCTAGGATGAGCTGGGAGAGGGGGCGGTTCACTAGCAAGCTGAGAGCTCAGATGGTCCTGGAGAACTTGGCGTGGCGGTTTCCCCTTCCATTCTCAAAGCAAGCCTGGGGATGGCAGCTTGGTTGTTGGAGGTAGGGAAGGGGGCGGCTGTGTGGGGCAGGCAAGGCTGGCTGAGCGGAGGGAGGGTCTGTGCGAGGGTGGTGGAGGAACGGGCATGCGTAGGGGAATGGGGATGGAGTGGGATTAGGGAGCATCTGTGATATGGCGGGAAAGGAAGGGGCAAGTGGTACGGAGCTGCCGTGGATGTGGGTGGCGAGAGACAGGGTCTGCGCTAGAGCCTGGTGACAGATGGGGGAGCAGTGGATTCGGGGAGGGGTGGGTCTGTGCTCAGGTGGGAGGAGAGGGAACATGTCACAGGGGCGGGGCGCAAGGGGAAGTGTAGGCATGCGGGCCGTGGGGGTGGTTAGAATTCTGTCCCTTTCTGAAAGAGGGAGCAGATTGGCACTTTGGCCAGGGGCACTGTGTGGGGGAAAGGCAGCCTCAGGGCCAGCCTTCTGTGTGTGTCTGGTCCCCGGCTCTAGTGTGCTCAGCCAGAGCCCCTGCACCAGCCAAGGCTGCCTGGCTTTAGCAAGGCGGGGACACGGGTGTGATGAGAAAGTGAAGCCGATCTCTCCCGCAATTTATAAAGAAGAGTCAAGAGAATGAAATCTAGTGAAAGCTGCTGACCTCTTGGGGCCCTGGGGGAGCATCTGGGGTGTGTATCAGAGCCCTGGAACTGGGGGAGTCTGTGGAAGATCTGTTCCAAGTGGACAATTTAAGTGCCAGTGACAGCTTGAGACAAAGGCAAACTGGGCACATGCAGGGATGTGCATAAAAGTTTATCCGGTTTCACAGCAGAGCTAAAGAAAGTGATGTTTTAAAATCAACAGAATACACGTAACACTTTCTGTTACCCCTCGGTCGTGATTTGCTTCTCAATAAAATCTGAAAGGAAAGAGAGTCCATTCTTCATGAGATCACCGGCCTCTGAGCCTGGCTACTTGATATGATGAAAAGGACGTTTGGAGGGGACAGATCTTTGCCCTTCTTCTAGAAACACTAACCCTCACGTGCCCTCTGAGGTCTCTTATCCCCTTCTTATAGCTGGGGAAGTGGAGGCGATTAGCCTGAAGCCACACGACAAATAAGTAGTAGACATGGGAATAGAACTCTCACTCGTTGTCCTCTAACCACTAGACCCAATTGCTTCCCTGATCTGAGAAGAGAACCCAAGAGTCCTGACTCCTAATCCCCCCTTGCTCTGACCACTAGACTCCACCAAGCCATGTGCGTTCTGTTGGATTCTCCCGGGCCCCCAGGTCCTGCCAAGATGGTCTCACTTCACGTATCTTGAGATCAGATCTCCGTCTCTGGAAGTCTCCGTGTCGAGATGCTTTAGCCTAACCCAACCTGTTGGGCTCCACAGTGGGGTAAGTGGGTGACGTGTGATATGCTGGATGTCACACTAGCTGATCTTCCGGCCTACAACTCTGTGAATCAGAAGCTTCTCTTACTGGGAGGTTCTTGGGGGAGGGGTGATGGCAAGACCTGGGCCCCATCACGTGGGCTGATCATGTGGTGGTTGGCTACTTTTTGGTGGGGAGCGCTGGGTTGATCATTAGCTCCTGCAACGAACCCAGAGGGAGCTGGCAGATGCTCCGGGGTTGTTTATCGGCTTAGTCAAACACCCCAAAGTTCAAGCGCAGTTGCAACAGGCAGAGGTGGAGAAAGCGAATGCAAAAGGCTGGACAAGTTGAGCGAAGGAGGCAGAGGAGAATGAACCATCTGCTCCTATTCCTTTGGACCCAGCGCTCATCCTAAGTGACAGAGGTACAAAGGGAAGCGACAGCGTGTCTCTAATGGAACAGGGCAGGGGGATGGCAGGGCCAGTTCCTAGGGCTGTGAGACAAGAGCCCCAGTTGGAAAACTGGGGCAGTGAAGCAACTCCAGGGCCACTCGGGGGAGGAGGGGGGCAAGTGGGGCAATTTACCCCAGGCCCCGCAGAGGCCCTGCGAGCCCTGGCCCGGCGGCGGTCCGGGTCTTTGGCCAGCATTTTGGCAGCAGGGAGCCCTTCAATGCTGCCAAAGACGCGGAGCGACTGAAGGGCTCCCCGCCACCGAAATGCCGCTGAAGACATGGACCATCGCCGGGTCAGTACAAGCACCGCAGCTCCCCCGCTTTTTCCCAGGTCCCCTGAATCTTCTGGGCAGCCCTGATCAACCTAGTGATCACTCAGAGACCACCAGATCAGGCGTAGGGAGCAGGGATCTTTTCCCTTCAGTTTTCACACCTGATCAGAGGCGTGATAATTCCACCAGACTCTTCTAGACGGCTTTTCTTAGAGCTGGGAACGGTACTGGCCCCCCTGTACTATACTCCCTAAAGACAACCTCCCATCTCATCCGCTGCCTTCCCGCTCAGGGTCCAGACCCATTGGCGGAGCAGCATGGTGGCGGCGGCAGTGTAGATAGATTCCACCACCTGGTGTCTGGGGAAAAATCTGCTCCAGTGCTTGTATGCTGCGTGTGGCCTGCGGCTCTCCGTGAGCAGTAAAGGAGAGGGTGCGGCTAGCATACCACACCAGGACTCGGGAGAGCTGGGTTCTGTGTTCCTGAGTCTGCAGTTGGTTTGATGCACCTCTCTGTGCCTGCGTCCCCTACCCCATTTGTAAAATAGGGATAGCGATACCTGCCTCTACATAAACGGTTGTGCGATTGATGGATGTAAACCACTGTCTATTCTTGGAGCGATGAGGACTTCACAGGGAGGTGCATGCACCCCATAATGACCAGAAATGGACAATTAGAATCAGTCTACAGGTGTCCAGGACTGGAGACAGAACTTTCTCCGGGGATGATCTGCGATTATGCTATGAATTCCCTCAGCAACCCAGGACTATCACAAACCTCACCCCTCTCCTGCTCCACATTTAAGGTGCATTTCTTGGACCTGGCGGTCTCTAATCCAAACACACAGTGACGGGTATCTGCACATGCTTCTCCCCCGGGGGGAGGGCGAGAGAACAAACCCTACAGGACTGACGTGTAGTCACGTTGCTTCCTGCCCTAGTGGAAGGTGCTCAGATGCTACAGCAATGAGCATGGTATAAAAACCTATCGAGAATAGGATTTCAGATCCAGTATCCATAAGCCTATAGAAATCTAATCCTGGGTATACAAGTGCTCCATACCTGCAGAGGCTGCAGCTCCCTCTTCCATTGCAATCCCATTAGATAGTTCTTGCTCTAGGACAGGTGTTGGCCAGAAGGACAGAGAGTATGTTGTTAATGAATGCCAAGGAGGTGCTGTTTTATTTTTTTTCTTGGGCCAGATTCAAACCATCTCCCACCCCCTATCCTCCCCACTAGCCATTAATCGAATTTTATTTTTCCTGGCAGCAAATGCCTGGAGGTGGGAAATGTTCTAGCCACAGCTATGGTCCATCCAGCACAAATAATGGCCTGGCATTTAGCAGTTGTGACCCTACTGTCTCCAGAATCCTCTTTCCTTCACAGAAACTTTTACTTCATTTTCAGAAACTTGCAAACACTGCCAGTGTGAGCTGCTCCCAGAAGGGAGAGGAGTTCAAACTCCCACAGGCAGCTGGGCCAGTCAAAATTAAATGTGTGACCCTCTCTTTTAAGTAAAATAAAAGAACCTTTATTTACACATGCAGTATTTGTGCCTGTCACTACCCCGCATACACTTGCATATCCCAGTTTCTGACGGTCCCATAGACGCACAGATATGATCACCAGTGGTCAGCACCCTGCTGTCTGTTCCTTAAATTTAGCAGCAGGGTGGAGAGATTGCTAGTTTTGAGTCTAACTGTTAGCTAAAATACCACGTGCATCCCCCCCATACCCCGATGGAATTTAGAGTGTTCCTTATCCCAGCCCAATGCATGAGACATGTGGCTAGACTGTTAGCGGGGTGTTCATGGTGCGTTCCTCTACATGAGAGAGAGAGAGAGAGAGAGAGAGATCCCAGTGAAATCAGACTCAAAGACATAAATGCAGGACTATAAATGCTATCTACTGTATCTAGATTTTTGTATTGCCATCCAGCATAATCCATTTCAGGTTCCCACCCACAGTAGACCCTAAAACCCAGCTTCTTTCCTAAGTAAGACCAGGGCAAACCTGCAGGGCTTCCATTTGAATGGAAAATGAGAGGGGGGAAAAAAATCCCTTTGTTTCTAGAGAAATTCTCCCCTTAATTTTCCACGTGTGGATGTGACCGAGATGCTGTGAATCTGGAAAGTCCCCCTGGTTCTGGATACTAACTCGCTTATTTATGCAGATGTGGAGTCAATTTAGAGTAGAGGTCATCAGAGTGAAACTTACATAATAGATCCCTGCATGTAATTTAGCCATTGGAATAATGGTACCCAGGGATGTGGTGGATACTCTATCACTTGAGATCTTTAAATCACGACTAGATGCCTTTCTTTCTAAAAGATGCATTATAGCTCAACCAAAAGCGATGGGCCTTGATGCAGAAGATGCCGGCTGAGGTTCTCAGGAGCTCAGACTAGCTGATCACAGTGGTTCTCTTCTGGCCTTAAAAAAAAAGAAAAATCTACAACTCTATGCTTCATTCCTTCTGTTTTCACAATGAGCTATTCACCGGCTGGAGTTACAGCTGACGGCTGTTAGTAACGCATTCCTCTGTGCACCAGCAAAAATGGCACAGGCTGTACCTAGCCTCGCATATGGGGACTGCTGCAAACAGCTGTCTGCAGATGCAGGTCCTCTGGATGTGAGAAAGGAGTGCAGCAAATGATCGGGGTCAGTGTCTGGTGGGGCTTGACAATGGAGCAGTTACCCTTTTGACTGGGAGCCGAGTGATTAAGTCCAGCGCAAGTTGCTAATGATCCAGTCTTGTCTGCTGTCTGGTTTGGGGGCCTACAGGAAATGAGTTTGGCAGGTCTCAGTCCAATTTCCAGCAGCCCACTGTCCCCGCCACAAAAGTCAGCAGCCCAATTTTGGTGCCCGTTGAGGTTAATCTAGGCATAGAGGTCAAAGACTGAGTGGACTATGGAGAATGAATTCCCCTCTCAGCCCCAGTCCCTTCAGATTAACATTAATGCTGCCTAGCCAATGCACCATATCTGTAATTCTCTCTAATACCATATATCTGTTTGAAAACATCTGAATTTCAATACAACTTGACAACTATATCACGTGCTTTGATAGTGGCAAGTTTCTGCCGAAGGATCCCAATGCACTTTGAACTATATAAATGCAGCCACTTCTGGGGTGGGACATCAGAGAACATTAGTGCACAGAACACTGAAATGGGGAGGAGAAGGCAGTTTGGACCAAGGAGAATCCCATATCATGTGCCATAGGGTCACTAATGTTCACACACAGCAGACAGGACCCTGTTATTAAGCTATCTTCTAAAAGAGTTGCACAAAGTAACTTGTAGATGTGTCTCTCTCCATGGGAAAGATGAAGAAGGTACCTGAGCCTGCTGAATTTTGAACCTGCGGCTCTAGGGATTCTGGCTATTTCAAACATAAAGCTAAGGGCACCAAGCCATCCTGTCCAGCAGCTCATGTTAATTTATTTAGCCCAGATCCCTGTCTCTGCTTTGCTTCCAGGGGAGCTGGTGAAAGAAAAGAAAAGGGGGGTGCCTGATCCCCATTGGCTCTGGATGGATTGGAATGGGGAAGTCAGCCTGCAGTACGAGGCCACAGCAACTGGAAACCACCTGCTTCATCCTCAGAGCACTCTTCCTCCTCCTCTTCTGCAGGCATGGTAAGGAGCTGAGATGCCAGGGGTCAGCTGCACGCCAGAAGTGAGGATTCCAGTGCGAACGTGAGCAGCATGCACCTGCCAGAGGCAGGGGATTGCTGAAATAGAGGGGTGGGCATCTGCTAGCATGGTGGCAGTTCCCATAGAGAATACAAAGTGGTGGCAGGATTGTGATGGCTCATTGCATTATTAAAAACAGCAATGCCCCGGCAGCATTTCCCTGATGCCCCAGTTATCGGCGATGAAAAGGTTCTGCTGGGTCATCTTGGGAGCTTTGCCCCCAAATTCAGTAGGACCAGGGTTTTGCACTTAGTCTTTCTCCTTCCCCTCACCAGTGTGGGATTGCTCCCAACCCCTCTGGGAATCTGTAGCTTCGACATCTTCCCCCTCCTGCAATCTCTTGCCCAGAGGCTCCCTCCCTGCTCTCAAGACATGCTTGAGATCTGGCTTATTTTGCAATGCCCCAGTGCACCTCTGCCTCCCATTTTCCATTCACTTGTGCAAGCTTTAGCCTTTGGGGAAACTCCAGATCCAAGAGAACAGCATATTGCTGGTGGTCAGCCAGAGAATACGGTGCCATCTCTTGCACTGCGATAAGGCAACGCTGAGCCAGGGGAGAGTGGCCCTTCTGAATTATCAACACTGTTGCCTGCAGCACCCCAGTGGTTACTTACGTGGTCTCCCACCGCAACCAGGCCCAGCCCTGCATATCTTGGGAGATCTCACATACTCACGGATCTCTAAGGCAGTGTAGTAATATGGCCTGGAATGGGAGGATAGAATGTTATAACACTCTGTTGCCCCCTTTAGCCCAAGCAGTTAGCCAAGATTTGGGCCCTTTCAGGGTTGTTTCCATTAGGATGAGAAATCTGTGATAGGAGTCAGAGAGATTCTTGGTGTGATCTTGTTTGTTTACAAAATAAAAATAAAAATGTACAGAGAGTCTTCGTACCGTGAGCACAGGAGAAAGAAGCAGCAGGCAGTTTTCTTGCACAGAAATCCCCGTGTCTGCCCCTCTAGCGAGCCCTGTGCCCAAGAAGCTCAAAAGAAATTCTTCCATTGAGCTAACGCCTCTTGGAGAGGTGGATTTACTGGAGCCACTGTGGCGTTTCTAGTGTAGACACAGGCTCAGGCTCACACCACAACTCCTTCTCCTGGCTTTCAGCCACTAACATACACAGGTGGTGACTACCATCCTAACTACCGTGTTTGCAGTCAGGGAAACCCTCGACCCACAGGGCTCAGGCTTGGTCTACACTACAAACTTATATCAGTGTAACTGTGTTGCCCTGAGCGACGTCTTTATACCAACCTAAGCACTGGTGTGGACAGCGCTACATCTCTGGGAGGACTTCTCCCATTGACACAGTTACCGCCTGTTGGGGAGGGGGGAGTGCCTACGCCGACGGGAGAAGCTCTCCTATTAGTGTAGGGAGCGTCTTCACTAAGTGCTACAACGATACTGTAAGTGGAGACATGCCCTTAGCTCTGACCTACCATGTACCTTGGGTGGGGGTGTCCCTCCATTGTTGGTCACTGTCATTACAAATGGGCTTAATTGCTCCTTCTACTGAGGCACAAAGAGAGAGTGCTTGGCACAGCCATTGACTTTAAACGAGGTCTGCGGCTGTCCTAGCATCCAAGGCCTCCTGGATGGAAGCCATTAGCTGCTTTCAGCAGAGTGGTGTAGCACTGACATCAGACGTGATGCCGTACACTCTGTCTCGTCACTCAGCTTGCTGCCAGTGTAAGATCCTGCGCTGCAATGCTGACTACGTGGCCGCCACCCTCAACCTGCGCGGCTCCAACAAGGACGCGGCTTACTGCAACGCCCTGCGCTCCTACTCCCATTGCACCCGCAAGACGGCCCGGACCTGCCGGGGCGACCTGGTCTACCACTCTGCCGTCCACGGCATCGAGGACCTCATGATTCAGCACAACTGCTCCAAGGAAGGCCCCACCTCGCCGCCCCGGCCCCGCCTGCCGGCACCCAACCACCAGGGCTTTGAGTCCCTGGACATCTGCAACTACGAGAAGAGCTTCCTCTACAAGCATGGCCAGCCCCCCACCTACCAGCACTGTGCCGCCTTCGGGGACCCCCATGTCCGCACCTTCCAGGATGAGTTCCACACCTGCCGCGTGGAGGGCTCCTGGCCTCTCCTGGACAATAACTACTTGTTTGTGCAGGCAACTAGCTACCTGGTGGCAAAGAGTTCCAACGCGACTGCCACCGGCAAGGTAACGTCACAGCCTGGGATTGGCTGCTGGGGGTTCCCCAGGCTTTGGGCGGCTGCCGTTGCATTCGCGGTGCGAGAGGGATGGAGGCTCAGAATCAAATGTAAGAACCATTCGTGCAATGACAGAAATGCTCTCCAGTTGCTCCTGGACATGGGAAGGGGGCAGAATAGATTAGAGGAACAGATCTCAAACCGTGGCCCATGGATCACTTGGTGGTTGTCCATCTGCACCTGGCTGCGCACATGGTGCTGGCCCCTGCTCCTTAAGAAAAATACATTAAGTACTTTCCTAATGGGACATTTCACTTGCCACATAGGGCATGTTAGGCAGCCCTAAGGGTGGGGCTTATGCAATTAGGAATGGGAGTGACACTTGGGGTCAAGAGACCATCTTTCCAGCGGTCACCAGATGAACAGTGGGAGGGGCTCACTCTGCCCTATGAGGTGCTCCAGGTATGGGTCCAGCCTGGGATTGTGGAAACCCTGTATTTCAGGGTTTCTCAAATAGGGGTTGCCTCTTCTGTAAGGAAAACCCCTGGCGGGGCGGGCCGGTTTGTTTACCTGCCCTGTCTGCAGGTCTGGCCGATCGCAGCTCCCACTGGCCGCTGATCACTGCTCTGACCAATGGGAGCTGCTGGAAACAGTGGCCAGTAAGTCCCTCGGCCCGCGCCGCTTCCAGCAGCTCTCATTGGCCCAGAGCAGCGATCTGCAGCCAGTGGGAGCCACAATTGGCCAGACCTGCAGATGGGGCAGGTAAACACACCAGCCCAGCCTGCCAGGGGCTTTCCCTACACAAGCGGTGACCCCTGTTTGAGAAACCCTGCTGTATTTGGATGTACAGTAGGGGTTCTCAAACTGGGGGTTGGGACCCCTCAGGGGGTCACGAGGTTATTACATGGGGGGGGGTCACAAGCTGTCAACCTCCACCCTAAACCCTGCTTCACCTCCAGCATTTATAATGGTGTTAAATATATAAAAAAGTGGGTTTAATTTATAAGGGGGGGGGCACACACAGAGCTTGCTGTGTGAAAGGGGTCACCAGTACCAACGTTTGAGAACCACTGATGTACAGTGACCTGCCATGAGTCCTAAGAAAGATGATGGGCCGCAAGGTAACTTCCTGATCTCTTACTACGACGTCAGCCAAGGGCAGGGCCCTACTGCGTTGGGTGGTGCACAGACAGACACAGTTTTCCAGTCTCCAAAAGAGCTCACAATCTAAACAGCCAAGACAGATGGACATTGGGTGGAAGGGGAAGCATTTTGCCCAAGGTCTGGCAGCAGGTGAGTGGCAGAACTAGGAACAGAACCCAGGAGTCTTGAGTCTCAGTCCAGTGCTCTGGATGTTGGACCAGTAGTTCTGTACCTTGACCTGCCTCCCATCTATCAATATGGGAAGGGCAGGGTGGTTGTTGGATCTCCTGACAGGTATCCAGGAGGGTCACAATCCCTTCCTCTTTCCCCTCTCTCCACCATGGTTAACCGGAACTAGACCATAGGGCCTCTGATCCAGCCTTGTTGCTTTCTTTTTGCCCTACAGCTCACGATCATATTTAAGAACATGAAGGAATGCATCGACCAGAAGGTCTACCAGGCCGAAATAGACAACCTGCCGGCTGCCTTTGAGGATGGCTCGGTGAATGGTGGCGAGAGGCCAGGAGGGAGCAGCCTGACCATCCAGGAACATGCGCCCGGGCAGCACGTGGAGATTCGGGCTGCCTACATCGGCACCATCATTGCCGTGCGCCAGGCGGGCCGGCAGCTATCCTTCTCCATCCGGGCAGCTGAGGAGGTGGCGCGGTCCTTCACCGAAGAGCAGGACCTGCAACTCTGTGTGGGCGGCTGTCCGCCCAGCCAGCGCATCTCCCGCAGTGAGTGTCGCCACACCGGGATTGCCACTGAGACGGCGCGACTGCTGTGCAAGGAGAAGCTGCCGGTGGAGGACGTCTACTTCCAGTCGTGCGTCTTTGATGTGGTAACCTCAGGCGATGCCAATTTCACCCTGGCCGCGCATGGTGCTCTGGAGGATGCAAAGATGTTCCACCCAGATGCTGAGAAACTGCACATCTTCCAGACTGGGGCGGGCTGTTGTCTCATCTCCTTACCCTTCCTCCTTGTCATCATCACCTCTAACCTCTTGGCTATTCAGTTGTGCTTTTAACACTCCTTGTGCATCAGGTACCAGGGCTGCAAGAACCCGTAGCTGCTCTGTGACATACAGACTGGAGTGAGGTGGACATCAGCTAAAGGAAATGGTGCCCTGTCTAGAATCTGCTATCATGGGGGTGGAACCGAACTGGCGCAAGGCCCTGGTCTTAGAGAAAAGGCCTGGAAATAGCAGCTCATGCTTCCCATTCTCAAACACTCTGAGGACTGGATTAGTTGAGTTTTGTTCTGCTCCTGAATGTTAATGGAGTTTTCCCATCGTAAGTTCTGATTTTTTATTACTTTATTTTTTTTAAATAAAAGTGGGGAATCTGCTGCCGCATAGGAAAAAGCCATGCAGGGACTTAACTTCTATTGTCTCGCTTTTTTTCTGATCACGTGTCTGAAACCCGGAGCGTGGATCCTCTGAGCTTCTGCAGCGCTTCTGCCAAGCTAGTTGTAGCACACAAGATAGGTAATTTGCAGGACCCCTTCTTGCTTTTTCTCTACCCAGCATGTACTTAGTTCCAACATAGTTGTAAACAGACTCTTGCTCAGGAACCTGCTAGAGTTAGAAATGTTGGAATCCAGGCTGGGGTCAAAGCTTTTGGATGGCAAAACTTGTTGATTTGTAGCTTCAGACATTCTTGTGAGAGTTGCTGTGAAACCACATTGGAATGAAGTAGAAAGCAGCAAGATGGTAACCAGAATGTCTTGTTCAAGGTTTGAGATTCCTTGAACCACTTGAGCTAGGAAGTATTGATATAATGCTAACTTGTAGCCCAGCTGTCTGCAAAAATGTCAAATCTCTGAAGTTTCACTTTAAAATTGTCATCTCAGCGTTGCAATTTCTCTTTTTTTGGCACTAATCTAGGACTGAATATAGCAAGTCCCAGACTTTGGACCAGTGTTGAGTTTTAACAATACAGTATAGAGAAAAATTCATCTAATTTTCCCGTTTTTTAGCCCAAGCTTGATCTGTTATTCTGTCTCCCATAGCCCCACAAAAACCCAACCAAAACCACTGGCTTGATTTCAAGAGTAAGATTAGTAATGTGATAAACCCCAGAAGCAGCAAAGGCCAAAGCTATCAGATTGCATCACTGACTAGGTAAAATATTAAGGAATGTACATAAATATTGCGGTGAGACTGAAGTTAAATGTTTAATATATTTGAGGTTTTAAGAGAAGTTTATAGAGTTCTATTTGTTCACAAATATTTTCCATATACAAAGACTTAAAAAAAGAAGATTCATCTGCTAAACAATTTTGCAATTCTTGTCCTGCTGATCTGTGAGAGGAATCACAGAGCTTTGATCCTACAAAGATGGCATTCGCAGAAGAGAACAGTCATTGGGGGAAGGCTGGTAGGATTTGCAAACATTGTTGCGTGAAAGAATTTTTAAAATAGTGCGAGGGAAGGCTTATCAAACCGTAAAAAACAAGGTTCATTTTTATGGCTCATGTTTCAAGCCATATTTGGTTTATTTGTCTAGTCTTGCTTTTTCATGGCTCCTCTGATCAAAGTCACGGTAAAAGGTATAGTCTAGGGAGCTTCAAAAGTACTTCTTGCTCACACGCTGTCCACCATGTGGTGTCAACCATAAGAGTTTCTCTGTTTCTTCTACACTGGCATCATTGATCCATGAACGTTTGACATTAAAGGTGTCTATTTTTGAAGTCCTCACTTCCTGTCATCTGTCTCTTATTTCCCTGGTTGGCGTGCAACAGGTGAAGATAATTATATCTTGTATTCCACCCCATCGCTTCTTTCATTCCAAAGCACTTCATGATCTAAATATACACACAGGGCATTGAGTGTGGGAGAGAATAGCAGTGGATACTCTCACACGCCACCTACAACCAAGCTCCGCTCACTTGTGATACCAAAATGGGGACACCACTTGCAACAGATTGTGTGGATCTTCAGAATGTAATCACTACTCTTTTTCTTTGCTCCCAGTAAAACACTCATGCCAGTGTTAACATGCCTCAGAAATGGATAAAGGCCCTTCACACCTCAGAACTGTTGTTTCAGGCTCTCTGCAAATGCAGGCAGACATTCCTGCAATGGTTAACATTTGGTTTGCGTTTTCAAGGTTCTCTTTGCAAAGATAAGGGCCAGAATCTTATTTTATTTATTTAAAAATGAACAGTTAGATTCTGGAACACTTTTCATCATGTCTCCTATTTTGTAATCAGCTCACTGGGCGACTGTGACCCAGACCAATTAGGTCCCTATAGATACGGAATTTACTTCACCCATTATTAAAATGCATTCACCTCTGGAATGGAACGCAGCAGCTGTTTAACAGCAGACAGCAATGCTGCCCAACTGCTTGGAAACAAAGAACAACACAGTATCTAAGTGAAGTGCCAGGGGCAGTTTTAGGGATGCAGAATATAATTACCCAGTAGAATTTGAGCTACGATACAGCAGCTAATGAACCTATTACTGGGGAAAGTGACAATGGCTCTTTCAGAGACCCCAGATGATCAGGGCCTCAGTTTAACATCTTGGCTCCTCCAGACCTACTGGAATCTGGTTCCCAGCTCTGGCCTCTTTGCACCTCTCCAGTGGCATAATGGAGTAGAATGGCCTTCTGGGAACAGCAACCAATGCAGAAGCAACAGTGGCAACCCTGTGTTGCCCTTGGTCATGGGCATGGCAAGGGAGTTGTGCCAGAGAGTCTGGACTACTCTGTGTCCCTTAGCACTGCACTGAGGCACTGGCTCCGTACTGAGAGGGAATAAACCATGCACCGGGTACTGAACCAACACTGCCCCAGGCTGCAGCCTTCCGGCTTTGTGAGACTCTCATATCCAATGCCAATCCTGCGTATCTCAACCTTTACCTCCCTGCCTGAGAGATACAAACTACAGAGCAATCAAACGTCCAGATGGCATAAAGTACTGCCCACCAGCGCCCAGTGCCTTGATCTGGTTTCGTTTACGTCTGCAGTAATTGAACCTTTTTCTGAGACCTGATCTTTGGCCTGTTACTTGACAAGCAGAGGTCACTCTTTGATAAGAAATAGCACTGATTCAAAGGCTACTGGAGTTGACTGGGGGAAGAGGTGGGGGCAGGGCCGGCTCCGGCTTTTTTGCCGCCCCAAGGGGCGAAGGGGAAAAAAAAACAAAAAAAGCCACGATCAGTGGCACTTCAGCGGCTGCTCTACCACCCCGCTTCTATTCTTCAGCGGCAATTCAGCAGCCGGTCCTTCCCTCTGAGAGGAACTTGCCACCGAAGACCCGGACGTGCTGCCCCCTTCCATGGGCCACCCCAAGCACCTGCTTCATTCGCTGGTGCCTGGAGCCGGCCCTGGATGGGGGAGAGCATTTCCTCCAATTTCAGTGAGCTTTCGATCATAGTACTAAAATACACTCCAAAATACAGTACGCCTGCCAATTATCACCTAGCTTAGAGCTGATCTTCAGCAGAGAGGGGCAGAGGGATAGTATTAGGAGTCATCACCTCACCCTGTCGCATCTCAATTGTGCACTTCATGTTTACACGGCATCATTTATCCAAAGCAGATATTTAAGCCTTCCACCCCACATCTCTCAGAGGTGAGCAAATTTTACCCCCATTCCACAGGGAGGTAAAAAATCAAGGTGAAGTGACCTGCCTAGAGCGAGCCAGGGAGTTAGTGGCATTGTTGAGAATGAACCCAGGAGTCCTGACCCCTCGATCACAATCTGCCTCCCACAGCAGGTAATAAAACCCAGGAGTCCTAGTCCACTGATCTAGCCACTAGACCACAATCTCTCCCAGCAGACGACACAGAACTCAGGGAGTCCTGACCGTCAGTCACCTGCTTTATTAGGAATTCTCTCTCTCAAATGCAGCATAAGATTGGGAAGTTATCATTCGCATAGCACCAAAATACGGTATACAGTTGAATGACCAACAAAAAAAAACCCATGTGTTTTCCATATGTCAAAGCCACCGAAACAGGCAAACAAAAGTGACTGAGTGGTGATGACGGGCACGCACCTTGCTGGTTACTAGCATTCCTTTGTATTACAGTAGCACCCAGAGGTCTGAGTCAGGCAGCAGGGCCCTGATGTGCTAGGCCCAGTATAGGCACTGAGAAGACCATCTTACATTCATTATTGTGTGTGTTTGGGTCTTTCCCTTTTAACATTACATCATGGGAACAGCTGTGATTGATAGGCCTGCCCCTCAGGACAAGTGGGAGCTTTCAGGAGGCAGTTGAAGGGGGGAAGGAATGGACCAGGTCGAGGAGCCAATCTCAGCAGCAGGATTTTACACGGAAGGAAGAGAGGAACTGGGTGATGGGAGGATACTAGGAGCATAGCAAAGTGCAATCATTCCAAGAGGGAGGGAAGCAATGGATTGGACTCTTCAGGCCTGCTCATATGTCAGCACTCCCACCGATTTCAACAGAAGCAGCACCAGGCTCCTACAGTGACATGTCTGGGTCAGTGACCAGAGGAAAAGAGACCTGTCCACTGCCAGCAGATTTCACGCCGCAGTCAGAAGCTGCACCCAGGCCTTGATCCAAAACCCATTGAAGTCAATGAGAGCCCTTCCATCGATGTCAATGAGCTTTGGATCGAGCTCTTGGTTTCCGAGCTTATGCTGCATGAGAGGACATCAGGAGCATGGGCCGATGTTTTCCAAAATGGCCACAAACTCTGGGCAGCCTCCATTTTCGGATGCCCGATTTGAGACATAGAAACACAGGAACTGGCAGAGAGGATCGGCCCCAAGGTCCATCTAATCCAATTTCCTGACTCCAACCATGTTCAACAACAGATGCTTCAGAGAACCCCACAGTCAGATAATCTGTCCCCCTACATCAATTCTCCTCCTGATCCCTAAAAATTAGAGATTGTCTTAAACCCTGCACCGAGTTTAACTTCCCTTCCAGAATTTCCATTAGCTATTATACAACTTCAAGGGGGCTGATTTTCAGAGGTATTCACTATCTCCAGCTCCTAGAGACTTCAGATGCAACGTACTCGGCCATGAAAATCAGGGCCAAGGTGTCTCCAACTGGACACCTCAAAATAGAGCCCTCCAACTCAGAAGTCAATCTTGAAAAGTTTAATACAGGTAGCTTCACTGCGCCTTCAGCGCCAGTAACACACAGGCTGGCCTGACTTCATATGTGCTGCAGCCAATGCTGCAGCATGTGCTATTAACTAGAGACAGGCTCCAAGATACAGAATTCAGATCCAGATTTTCCCAAATATTCAGAGGGGTGCACCCAGCATTAAATGTGTCCCAGAAATATATGGGAAACCAATAATTGTGTGGCATTAGCTAAACAGAATCTATGCAGGATACAACTGGATGCTGAGGTTAAATTAAATACCTGGCTCTTATGTCAGCATTTTTCATAGGAAGAGCTCCCGGTATTTCAGCAAAGACATAAAAGATATTTGTAAAAGGGTGGACTCACCCCTGACACGCCCACCTCCCAGCTGGGGGTGGTGTAGATGGCTCTCTTCCAAAATCTCCTGCTGGCAGTCGCTTTACTCCGGCATCAGTCTGCCACTTCTCATGGCTCAGCCTTCTGGCCAGATAGTCCCACCCCTTCCAGGGTAACAGAAGGGGCAACAAACAAGTCCAAATAATAATTCCAAGACCTCGACAGGTCTTCAGGCCCTGATCCTGGCCCCAGGAGTCCTTACACCCTTCTCGGCAGGCTCTGAATTGTCCTCATCCCTTTCCCTCAGGGAGGCTTTGGACTTCTGCTGTGGCTGTAAGGGAACCTGGCCTGCCCCACCACACCGGGTCAAGCCCCCAGACCCTTTAACCAGCTGCCAAGGTCTGCTCCATCCAACTTCTTGCCGCTGCCTCCGCAGGACTCCTTTCTACCGTGGCATTTCTCCCCAGCCCCTTTCCAGCCTCTTGTGCTGAGCAAAGCCACCCAGAGCTTCTACCTAGACAGCCAGGTCCTGCCCTTGCCTGTGTCCCCAGTCCACAGCGACCCTCGCATCAGGGCTCCGGTGAGTCGGCCCCCTGCAGCATTCCATATGCCAGGCCTCTCTGCCTTTGAGTCCTCCCACGCTGAGCGTGTCCAGGCATAGGAGCTGGAACAAGAGGTTGTGCAGCACCCTGTGGATTGAAGTGGTTTCCATTATGTACCGGGACAACAGTTTGGTTCAATGGCTCTCAGCACCCCCACTATACAAATTGTTCCAGGGCCCCTGCATCTTGGATTCAGCTTCTTCCTCTCTATCTTGGGGCCTCACCTGAGCCTTCTACCCAGCAGGATTGCCCAGCTTTGGTCAGTTGCATCAACCTTCTCCAGCAGGTCTTGTCTGTCTCTCTGCCATCTACTAGAAAACAGCTGCTGAGTTCTTCCCACTCTCCCTGCTAATCTTGTCTGCTCCAGCCCTCTTCACTTCAAACTAATTACTCAGCTCCAGTCCCAGCTGGGACTCATCTTTAATCAGACCTGGCCCAGCCTCTCAGTGCTTTAATTAAGCTCTGATTAATCCCATTAGTGCCAGTGTGAAGTAGATACCCTGTCACAGTCATAATTTCCATTTTACAGAAGTGGGGAGTCAAGGCAGAGAGAGGTGAAGTGACATGGCCGAGGTCACGCCAGCAGGCTAAGTAGCTGAGGAACTGGAGTGGGAACTCAGACTTCCTGCGTTCCCAGTCCTCTAGGCCACACTGCATTTAAAAATATTACAGTCATCTGGAACCTGGTCTGCACAATTTCTTAAAGCTATGCCCTTCTCCTTCTTAGAACCCCAGCATACTCAACACGGAGTTTGAGAGCCTTGCGCACCTTAAAAAATAAATCCTATCAACAGGGCTCAGCATGCTAGAAATGTGCTTGCACCAGCTGGGTTTAAAGGTGGCCGTAGCTAGCATGGTCTTGAACCCTTTGTGGACTGGTCCAAAATCACTTCTGAGACATCGGTCAAGACAGGCAAAGGAGTGAAGAATCATTTCTGGGGCTCAGTGCTGTCATGCTGTTCCTGGAGAGGCCGCTAGATGTCTGTGCACATTCAGAAATAAGGGCCAGCTATCAATAGCACAAAAGGAATCTGGGGGATACCCAGTCTTGCTCCTAAGACTACTGTACCCTTTTCAGGAGGCTGATTTGTCTGGCATACCTGAAGTTTCACCTCACTTAAAAACTACTTGCTTACAAAAATCAGACATAAAAATACAAAAGTGTCTCAGTACACTAGTACTGACAAATTGCTGACGTTCTCATTTTTAACATATACTTATCAAATAAATCGTTTGGAATATAAATCTTGTACTTACATTTCAGTGTATAGTATATAGAGCAGTAGAAACAAGTCTGTACGAAATTGCAGTTTGTACTGAGTATGCGAGTGCTTTTTATGTAGCCTGTTGTAAAACTAGGCAAATATCTAGATGAGTTGATGTACCCCCTGGAAGACCTCTGTGTACCCCTGGCTGAGAACCACTGGCCTAAGATATGTATTTCCCTACCAAGAGCATCATGAAATCCCTACACAAAAATCTATACATTTTTCATTCTCATGCCTGAGCCTCAAAGTAAATAAAAAATAATATATGGAAATATACCTCTCTCATAGAACTGAAAGAGACCCTGAAGGATCATCAAGCCTAGCCCCCCTGCCTTTGCTAGCAGGACCAAGTACTGATTTTGCCCCAGATCCCTGGGTGCCCCCTAAAAGATTGAACTCGTAGCTCTGAAGTTGGCAGGCGAGTGCTCAAACCACTGAGCTATCTCTTCCCCCTTGAAGTAGGAACACAAAGCATCCCTGACCTGTGTCCATCACCAGTTGTGGCATGTCGTACAGGCAGCACTATGGAGAAATACTCCCTTTTGTTGATTAACTCCACGACTGGGGAGTGGCAAAGAATAGACATATGAGCAATGGGCCCCAATACAATTTGGAGACCTCAGTGATGTGCATCTGTCAATAGCTCCTCTAGCGAAACTCCATGCTGTGTAGCTGCTGTGCACTAAACTAGACCTGAGAAGCTGTGGGTTCAAGTCCCAGTTCTGACAGGCACTTGCTGTGTGAGGTGGATTAAGTTGCTGTCCCTCCCTGTGCCTCAGTTTCCTCTTCTGTAAAATGGGGATAATGCTGCTATCTATCTTTGTAAAGCACATTGAGATTTCTAGATAGGAAGTGCTACCGTATAGGACTATTCTACCTAGCTTGATGCTTTGTAACATTTTTGCAGTGGAGTGAGTTTGATAGGGTTTCTTTTTGGTTGCTGGTTTTCTTGAGGGGAATGGGAAAGGAAGCTGTTATTGGGTTTTTATGGCAACACAGCTCTGTGTTTATATTAGCAAAGGCAGGCTGAATAAGTGCACTGTGCACTTGGAGAAGAAGGTGGGGAGTTTTGTGATGGTCTTTAGTCCCTGTGGGAGTTTACTCCACAGTCTAGGACCAGACCCTGAGGAAGCTCTGTCTCCTGCAAAGCTGAGTTTCACCTTGATGACAGAAAGTTCCACTGGGCCTGAGAAGTGGAGTTGTCAACCACAGTCCCCATCCGGGATCTTTCAGTCTCCTTTAAATATGCTGGGCCCACTGAGCACCCCCCAGGATAAGGACTGCGACCTTGAATTGGACTCGCTAGTCTACAGGAAGCCAATGAGAAAGGGGGAGGGGTTCGATGTGCTCATGGGTTGCTGAGGAGAAGTGGAGTAAACTCTTCCCTGCTGCCTCCAGCAACATGGGGTCCCATTCTTGTTTGGGGACTTACCAATGGCAGACCCAGCCCTGAGGGAAGGAAATCGCTCTTGCCAATTAGTAAATCTTTTGCTATATACAAGCTTCTTCTTTTATTATTCAGTAACAGTAGCAGTAGCAGTATTTCACAGCCCAACTGTTGCCAAAGGCAGAGCTGGTTCCTTGGGTTGGTTTCACAAAGTAATTGGGCAATGAGGTTAAAAAAAAACCCAATAACATTGCAAGGCACAACTGCTAGCTGAGTAGGTGGATGGCACCTAACTAGGCAAGCACCAAACTTCCAGGCTGGAAGCATGTGGTGTCATACTGCATGTGCCCAGAAGAAGTCAGTCTCTGCTAGCCAAACAAATGAAATCCAGCCTTCTCTCCCCACAAGGCATTCTGTGGGTACGGAGCTAGTTCTCACTGCTTGTTATGGGTACTGGTGATGTGACCTTTCACAAACTCTAAAATTACATATATTTTTGTTGTTGGATTAGATCCCAGTCACGGACCAGTTGGGTGTAACCGGCTCTAGCTCCTACTCAATTCATTATAAAAGCCCTATCTGGGAAGGATATGGAGAAGAACATAAGAATGGCTCTACTGGATCAGACCAAGGGTTCATCTAGCCCAATATCCTGTCTTCCGAAGCGGCCAGTGCCCCAGAGGGAATGAACAGAACAGGTGATCATCAAGTGATCCATCCCCTGTCGTTCATTCCCAGCTTCTGGCAAACAGATGCTAGGGACACCATCCCTGCCCATCCTGGCTAATGGCCATTGATGGAGCTATCCTCCATGAATTTATCAAGTTCTTTTTTGAACCCTGTTATGGTCTTGGCCAATTAACTCAACAATCCATCAGCGAGAAAAGCTTTGCGAATTGCATTCATGCCAAAAGCTTGCAGTCTGGGACCTCCAAACTGGATCAACGTTAGCGCTTACCCTGTGCTGCTGGGACAATCAGAGAGAGATAGGTTCCACTATGTGGCAGAGAAGTTGAAATCTATGCACCAGATTGATAAGCACTTTCAGAGGACACCTGTGATGAGGTCACCTAACCTCTTCTAGGAACTGAACTGGGACCCACCAAACTCATGTCACAAAGATCCATGAAGATCTATCAGATGGCAACCATTTCCAGTCACTACGAACCTGGGCTGGATTTGAAATAGGGACCTACATGGTGTAAGGTCCTATGGCTTGTTACCAGTTTCCCTGACCCCTAAAATCTTCATCCATTTTTTTAATTTAGAAACATTTCACTTCATTTCTGAAGGTAAAATTAAACACCACATTCTCTGCTCAATTTTGAACATAGGCAGCTACTGCTCCTTTACCCCATTGTTGCAGTAGAGTGTTTCCACTGGCCACTGATCCTTATAGGATTTGGGTGATGAACACAGAGAACCCAGATCAGATATGAGCAGAAAGGAACAAAGCAGGGGATAGGAGTGGCCATTCAGGAGGACTTTCAAATCACAGCCCCCTGCTTAGGCTCTGAAAATACAGTTCTTTCTTCCAGGCCTCTGTTAATCAGCTCCCACCCCACCACCGGAAACAGCTTTTGCAATAACAGTGCTGGAGTGGGTAACGTAACAGTCAAGCCTTTGCATGACAGTCAAGTCCCTTTTAGTAGGGCCCTTGTGAATGGTTTGAAATTGTGTCTCTGTACTTTCCGGAGGAAACCATATATGGCTAAAGAACATCTTGTGTAAATAACTATTTGGAGTTTTATGCATGGCAACAGCAGCCCACAACCAGCCCCCTTCAGAGACTGAAGTTATATCATTCCTTGTGGGGTGGATGATTGACTCCTGCCATGTGAAAGAGAGAACTTTTTGTTATCCTGATCCATGTCAAGTAACTTAGGCCAGGAAATAAAGATGCTTAGCAATACTTTCCAGTGCATCAGATCTTTGATACAGAGGAAATTCAGATCACCAAGGCAAAAGAGATCAAGACTAGAAGACGGTTTGTAAATTTGGTTTAAACAGTTTGTTGTCATCATCCCCCCCATGTGTTTGAGCTGAGTTAGCCTGAACCATGTTTGGAACCAGTTCAAGTAGCAAAGCAAAGAGCAGACAAGGCTTTAATGAACCACCTTAGAGCTGCTGAAGTGGTCAGAGAGAGGGAGACAACAGTTCAGTGGTGCTCATCTCTGGCATCTTCTCTTTGAAAGTGATGTGACAAACTAAAGATTTTGTTTTATGAGCAAAAATCTGCTACTTAAAAAACCAAAAACAAGTATTTCCAAATTCCCCTTGTTGTCTAATCTGGAATGTTGCCCCAGAAGTTTTACTATGCCCACCATGTGGAAGCATTCATAATCTAGTCCCCTCCCGAGCACATCACAGCCCCCCTGCAGGGTGGAAGTGAGGCATTTTCAGGAAGTCAGGGAGGCAAAGGCCAAAAGCAGCCTGCCAGGGAGAGATGGCTGGAGAGGATTCAATTTTTGGAATGTGCCTTGGATCACAGCTCTGGCAGGCTGCCTGGCTCAGGGATAAATGTTCTGAGACATCCGTGGAATGTGTGTTATCACCGGCTGAGAGAAAACAACGGGCTGCAGCTTGGAACAGGCCAGGGCGGTACAGCTGGAAGGAATATAATCCTTCAGGAGACACATGCACTGAAGGGAACCAGAGAGGCAGGATTTAACGCTCCTCCTAAAGGAATGCAAGATGTTCTGATCAGGAACTGCATTCAGAACAAAACCGACGGTCCAGCTAATCCAGTATCCCATCTTCTGTCACGCTGGAATGGACAAGTGGGCCATCTAATCTGGTATTCCACTTCCTGTCAAATTAGACTAAATCAATGTCTCACTTTAGCCCAGTGTCCCTCCGCCTATCACATTGGAATAGACTAGTGGTATCAGAGGGGTAGTTGTATTAGTCTGTATCCACAAAAACAAGTGGTGTATCTAAACTAGTACCACGTATCGAACACTAGCTGATAGCAGATGTTCCAGAAAAAGATGCAGCTCCTTCATTTCACTCCTAGGCGGCCAGTGCTCCTTTTCCCCATTGCTTTCTCATAGCAGGGAAATTCCTTCTTCGATCCAGCAGATAATCAGTTTATATCCTACCTGGTGAAGAACAATTGACTTGGGGGTGGGATACACAAGCCAAATTCTAATCTGAGAAGGTACATGAGCTTAGTTACTACAAACACACATACTATTCCCAGTCCCCATTTCAGGGGCGAAGGACAACGAAGGGTACTGGGGACACATCCCTTTCCCCAGTTGGCGGGGCAGAGGTTTTAGAAGCAAGAGGAAGAGAGTCTCTGATTTCCCTATTCCCCCGTCCTTTATAAAATCTTGTTTTAGCTGGTTAACGACATTGTTTACAGCAGGGGTGGCCAACCTGTGGCTCCAGAGTCACATGCAGCTCTTCAGAAGTTAATATGCGGCTCCTTGAATAGGTGCTGATTCTGGGGCTGGAGCTACAGGCACCAACTTTCCAATGCACCAGTGGTGCTCACTGCTCAACCCTGGGCTCTGCCCCAGGTCCTGACCCCACTTCACCCTTTCCCCCAAGGCTCTTGTCCCTTCCCCAGAGCCTGCCATGCGCTCACTCCTGCCCCCCCAGCCTCCTGCACACTGTGAAACAGCTGATTGTGGCAGGCACTGATCGGTGGGGCTGCAGGGAGGCACTGGAGGTGGAGGGGGTAACTGATGTGGGGCGCTGACATATTACTAAGGCTCTTTGGCAATGTACATTGGTAAATTCTGGCTCCTTCTCAGTCTTGGGTTGCCCACTCCTGGTTTACAGCTTCGCTTGCATGAAAATTGTATTGATCTAGAGCAGCGTTTCTCAACCCTTTTGATACCAGGGACCAGCTTGCTGCCTTCCTAAATTATGTCACGGAGATCTCAGGGACCAGCGCCAGTCCACGAACTGGTCGTTGAGAAACGCTGATCTAGAGAAATAGCTTTTAAACTATGCCAAAATGGACCACAGTTGGTCAGGGATGGGTGAATGCCTGACAACATGATAGCTAAAGGCATTCCAACGTATTGTAACTTGTGTATGAATTGTGCAATAAATACACTCTGAAAGAAAAAAAAAAACATGACGGCTAAAAGAAAGCTTGAGGCTTGCTATGTAGAAATGTACCCAGAACTGTCAGTGAGTGGCTTTGTACCAAGATCCCCCTGCTCCCCAAACACTCAGGAGGGCGAGGTGTGCGAAGCTTCCCCCCAGTGTGGTCAATAAGAGGGAAATGAGGAGTGGGGATGCTGCTTATTTGGTGTCTAATATCCCAGAAGTCAGAGTCTTCAGGGAGTCAGCACTTGATCCGACAATAAACCTGTTTTCCAACCAACACTCTGCAAAGGAGGAGGTGCTATGATCATGCAACTCTGCTATGATCCCAACGCAGGGCTTGTCGCCCAGAATAAAAGCTGTGACATTGAGGCCCTGAAAAATCAGCTTTGTTTCCTATTTTTTCACCCAGTCACCTTGTTTCCTGTATTACAAGCAGTCAGCCCCATTGCATGTGATGTCCTTTAATACAGTCAGAGGAGGGGGTGGAATTTGTGCAACTCTTAAACATTCTCAGTGTGGCTAAATGAGGATATATTTTTTTCCTGAGGGGAAATCTGTGTGTAGCGATGGGGGTGAGGTGGGGCTGTGGGGCAAGTATATTTTGGAACTTGGGAAGAGTCTTTGGGAAATGGGGGGATTTGGTAAAGGAGCAGTCCCCAAGTATAATCAATAGAAGGGTTAGGAGAGGCTGAGATCTGCCCACCCTCAATTATGATCTGTGACATGGGCTTGCGGGGGACTATCAAGCTGTATAGTCAGTATATGAGAGGAGGTGTAGGGGGACTGTTGAATTGCCCGCAACAGTGTGTGGAGAGCTGCTGGGGGGGGGGCCGTGGAACTGCCCCCCATGGTCAGTGTTGGGGGAGGTGCTGGGGGACTGTGGAACTGAACCTCTATAGTCAGTGTGAGGGAAGATGCAGAGATGGAATTGCCCCCCCCATGCTTAGTGTTGGGGGTGGAGGAGGCTGTAGAAGTACCCCCCACATAGCCAGTATGGGGGGACTTGTCTGGGGGCTGTGGAATTAACACCCCCATGGTCAGTATGTGGAGGGGGCAGTACTGGGGGGGGGCTGTGAAACTGTCCCCATAGTCAGTGAGGGGGAGTTGTCAGGGGGCTGTAGAACTGCCCCCTATGGTCAGTGTGGGGTGAGGTGGGGCGGCTGTGTAATTGACCCCCCCATGGTCAATGGGGGGCAGGGCTGGGGGGAGCTGTGGAACTGCCCCCATGGTCAGTGTGGGGTGAGTTGTCAGGGAGCTGTAGAATTGCCCCCCCCCCCATGGTCAGTGTGGGGCGACTGGGAGGGCTGTGGAACTAACCCCCCTCATCAGAGTGGGGTGTATGTAATTTACCTCCCCATGGTCAGTGTGGGTTGAGTGGGAGGCTGTGGAATTGACCACCCCATGGTCAGTGTGGGGTGAGTGGGGGGGCTATGGAAATAACCCCCCTGCCAGTGTGGGGTGAGTAGAGGGTGCTGTAGAAATAACCCCCCCATGGTCAGTGTGGAGTGAGTGGGGGAGCTGTGGAATTGACCCCCCCCATGGTCAGTGTGGGTTGAGTGGGGGGCTGTGGAGCTGACCCCCCCCATGGTCAGTGTGGGGTGAGTGGGGGGGGCTGTGGAATTAACCCCTCCCCCCATGGTCAGTGTGGGCTGGTGTAATTAACGCCCCCATGGTCAGTGTGGGATGAGTGGGAGGCTGTGGAATTGACCCCCCCATGGTCAGTGTGGGATGAGTGGGAGGCTGTGGAATTGACCCCCCCCATGGTCAGTGTGGGATGAGTGGGGGGGCTGTGGAATTCACCCCCCCATGGTCAGTGTGGGGTGAGTGGGGGGGCTGTGGAATTCACCCCCCCATGGTCAGTGTGGGGTGAGTGGGGGGCTGTGGAGTTGACCCCCCCCATGGTCAGTGTGGGGTGAGTGGGGGGGCTGTGGAGTTGACCCCCCCATGGTCAGTGTGGGGTGAGTGGGGGGGCTGTGGAGTTGACCCCCCCATGGTCAGTGTGGGGTGAGTGGGGGGCTGTGGAGTTGACCCCCCCATGGTCAGTGTGGGATGAGTGGGGGGCTGTGGAGTTGACCCCCCCATGGTCAGTGTGGGGTGAGTGGGGGGCTGTGGAGTTGACCCCCCCATGGTCAGTGTGGGGTGAGTGGGGGGCTGTGGAGTTGACCCCCCCATGGTCAGTGGGACTGTGGAACTGTCCCCACGGTCGGAGGGGCAGTGCTGGGGGGCTGGGAGCTGCCCCCATACGGTTTATCCGGGGGGGGCCTCCCTCCCCCCCGCAAGAGGGCCGGCCAGGCGAGGGGGGGGGGAGCTGACATCAGCCTGGGAGCGAAACAACAACCCGGCCACAAAAACCCCCTCACACCCCCGCCCCGCTCCTCGGGAACATTATATCCCGCCCTCTGCCCCTGATTGGCTCGCGTCGCCTCCCTTCTTGCCTCTCCTTGGCCTGTTCCCCCGTCGCTCTCTCCCCACTCCTGCCTCTCTCAACTCCGGCCGGCACATCTTACACACGGTGTCCACGCTCCGCGGTCGGCTCGGCGATTGGCTGGCGGGGATGTAAACAAGACCGCGGCGGCCAATGGGAGCGCTGATCACGCGGCAAGCACGCTTGTCCACGCGCCTTCAGCATGGAGAGCTGAGATCAACACGGGAGGGGAGGGGCGAGGGAGTATAAAAAGAGCATCCGGCTTTTCCCCAGGCTCACAGCTTTGCAGGCTGGAGCAGAGAGGAGTTATCTAAGGTGCCGAAGTAAAGGAAGCTGTTGCCTACCAAGAGGCTCCTGTCTTGCTATTGTTCCCCCTCCCAGGATTCCATCATTTAAAAAAGGGGCTGAACTTAAAAAAAAATTGCCATAAATAGTCATTTTTAACCCAAAAAGGGGTGAATTGATTTGCAAAAACTCTCTGAAGTTTTGCAACTAGAGCTTTTAAAAAAGTCATAGTTGCCTAAAACCTCTAGATCGTGACTCAAAACCACTCCGCTTTCAAAAAAAAAAAAATCTCTTTTTTGGGGGGGAGAGACAAGTCATTGCAACCAGTCACCATGGTGGTGTTCAAGAAGATCAAGACCTTCGAGATCGTCTTCAGCGAGCCTGACAAGGTCTTCTGCAGTGGAGAGAAGGTAGCCGGCCGTGTGCTGGTGGAAGTGACCGAAGTCACCCGGGTCAGCTCAGTTAGAGTGCTGGCTTGTGGGGAGGCCAGGGTGGTGTGGATCAAGGGACCCCAACAATGCAAGCAGGAGATGGAGTACCTGCGCTATGAAGATGTCCTCACCCTGGATGATCATCCTACTGGTGAGAACCTTAGTTCAAGAGTCGTTTTGTTGCGTAGGTTGTGGGTTTCCCTCTGAGCATTTGCTCTTAAAACTAAAGGCCTGGGATGCATTAACTTAACTGAGGATTGGTGGCTTTTTAAAGGCTTCTTGATACAATTATAGAGACACCGGTTTTGGGTGTGAAGATGCTTACTCAAATATTATTTGCATCTTCCTGGCTTTTGCTAGAGTATAGGAAGCGCTAATCATTCATTTGAGCCCTGGCAGACCTAAGCTGGCGAAGAACAAAATTTAGCCTTGCAGGGGAAACTCATTGAAGTTTGAGAATTTAGTGTTGAGAAATTTCCAACTTAGTAATACAACTCTAGCCATTAATACTCACGACAGTGTCAAGGAAGAAAAGGGCTTATGATTATAAGCCTTGTGGCTACTTTAGCCAGCAGAGATCAGTTGCAGATGTTAATATGCCTGTAGGGAGTAGCCTCCAAGACTGTAGGAGCAGCTCAGAATGATAGATTAGTCCTTTTAACTTTCTATTCAGTTGCAATGGCTGGCTTCCCTTGATTCCTAGGAAGAGATGTGGGTACAGTCTGTACTGATAAGCAAGTACAGTATGCAGAACAGGTGTCACCATAGGGAACTGCAAGTTTAGATTGTTGGCAGGGTATGGATTTCCGGGATCTCTGTAACAGGACGTTCCCCATCAATCCTGCAGGCAAGTTGTAAGTGGGCAGAGTTGTCAAACTTGGCAGAGTTTCTTAACAGAGGGTGAGAAAACTAAGATGAAAGAGCGGTGGGGACGAGAAATGCCTTGAATGGCTCCCACCCCTCCAACCGGGAGACTAGTAGTAGATAGATTATGGGAGGGTGGGGAAGGAGAATGCAAAGGGCAGTGCGGTGTTGAAGCAGAAGTCAGGTGCTGGCCTGACTTAAAATGAGACTGTTAAAGTAATGTCAAGCCTAGATCTGCAATATTACTCCCCTTCCAAAAGGGCATCAGCAGAGTGTCTGGTTGTTTCTGTCTAGGGGGTATCAATGCAACAGCTCCGTTGACTGTTACAACTGTGAAACAGGACAAGCCTAACGAAGCCTAAAATCTCAGTCCAGCAGTGTGTTTTAATGCATTCCTTTTTCTTTTATCTTTCTAGATGAGGATGGTTCTGTGATCTTGAGACCTGGCAACAAATACGAATACAAATTTGGATTTGAGCTTCCCCATGGGTATGTATTGGCCAAAAGTGGCTACTAAAAATCCTACTCTTGTTAAATCCTTCCTGTCGAGTTATCCTGTGTCTCTCTAACAGGCTCTTCTGCTCTCTTGTATTGCAGGCCTCTGGGGACCTCGTTCAAAGGGAAGTATGGCTGTGTGGATTACTGGGTTAAGGCTTTCTTGGATCGCCCATCCTGTCAGCCTCAGGAGATAAAGCAGCACTTTGAGGTCATGGATCCTGTTGATGTCAACACTCCGGACTTAATGGTAATTATCAAGTCTCCGTGTCTGTGCATGTGGGTGTTAGTGGCTGGAACTATGGGATGGCTCAGGACCTTTCAGAAAAGGACGTTCGCACTGTCCTGAGGAATCTCTTTAACTGGCTTTACTGCAAAGTACAGATTAAATACTTATCTCTGGGGCTGTGGTCCGTCCAGTTAGGGCTGGTTAGTACTCTGCTTCATGAGACAGCTTGTCTGGAGGGCAACCATCTGGGCATCAGAGAGTCTCTCCTACTATCCCTAATGCAGTTTAATTTATAACTCCTATTAGGCCCTAACATTCTGCAGCAGGTTTGAAATGTAGATGACAGGGGAAAGGTCAGGCAGGGGGCTGACACAGAACTTCCAGGAATAGGGAGCCGAGTAGGTGAACACAGCATTTGGCAGTGCAAGGGGACATGGACTGATGTTGTTGTGCCCCCTTCGTCTCTGTAACGCAATCTCTCTGTGAATCTCTTCCAGTCGCCAGTCGCTGCCAAGAAAGACAAGAAGGTGTCCTGCATGTTCATTCCTGATGGACATGTGTCTGTCAGTGCCAGGATTGACCGAAAAGGATTCTGTGAAGGTGAGATCTGGTTTCTTTCCTTGGAGAGTGGGATGGTGAGGGAACAGGTGGGGTGAAGGGCTAAGCAGACTGCATGAAGGTAGCAGTGCTCCCGGGGGATGAGACAGCTAACAAGGATTTGAAGTCTGAAAATGCAAGAGGGGAGAGGAACTGGGTGTGGGCCGAAGGGTCTAAGTAGGAGTATGTAATGCAGTGTGAGTGAAGGGCAGCAGACAGAATCAGGGAAACTTCTAGATGAAGCTTGTGTGGTTTAACTAGTGAAAACTAGCTCTGAATATATTGTAGGGCACAGCACTGGTCTGGCTAAGAGACCGTAGCTCTTCTCCATAACTAAGCTTCCATATCTCTTTTTCCAGGTGATGATATCTGCATAAATGCAGACTTTGAGAACATCTGCTCCCGGATCGTGGTACCCAAAGCAGCCATTGTTTCCAAGCATACCTACTTGGCAAATGGGCAGACCAAGGTTTTGACCCAGAAACTTTCCTGCGTCCGAGGCAACCCCATCATTTCAGGCATGTCTGAGAGCTGGCGGGGTAAAACTCTCCGGGTCAAGAAGATCAAACCATCCATCCTGGGCTGCATTATCCTGCGTGTGGAGTACTTCTTGCAGGTAAGGATCTCACTGTCACAGCAGCCCTTTATTCCTAGCTGCTGTTTGGATTCCAGCTGCATACTGCTTTAAGAGGATGCCCACTTCTGCAGGGAACATGAGGGATGCCATTATAAGGGAATTGGACATGTACAGTTGTCCTTACAACATTAGTCTCGCTGTATGTGGGAACATAGGCATATGATGCACTAGCTCATGTCACTTTGACCAATGAAGGATGGATTACACTTAATCGATACCATAGTTCTTTCCCCACATCACTGCAGATTCACTAGGAATTCTAATGTGACACAGACTCTTAATCTTGTATCAGGGTAATGCTGTGGTAACCAACTCTATCCTGGTCATGTTCTTACAGATCTATGCCAGCGTCCCTGGCTCCAAGAAGATAGTTCTGGAGCTGCCTCTCGTCATCGGTAGCAGATCTGGGTTTGCCAGCCGCAGCTCCAGCATGGCTAGCCAGGCTAGCTCTGAAATGAGCTGGGTGGACCTCAATATCCCTGATGCTCCAGAAGGTGAGTTGAGTGCTAGGCTGTTTTTATGGGGATACTTGTTTTAGTCTTTAGCAAAGGGGGCAGTGTGGGTGTCTCCCAGCGCTCTAAAAAAACCACTTCCGTGAGAGGCATGGGCTCGGGTGTCCCCTCCAGGTGAGAAGGTTCCACCACTGTAAAGTGCCAGTGTAGACAAGCCCTTAGCCTTGTATTAGGAAAGATTGGGCGGGGGGGGGGGGCAGGGACAGAGGGGGAAGCAAAGAGGGGGAGTGGATTGCTTCATCATAATAGCTTGGGATTTAGGAATAAAACTGGGATCGCGTCACCACGCACTCTCCTACACAAATACCCTGTAGGACTCACAAGGTTCTCCTCCTCTTACAGCACCTCCATGCTACCTGGACATCGTTCCTGAAGATCACCGTCTGGAGAGCCCCACTACTCCCCTTCTGGATGATCTTGACAGTTTCGACAGCCCAATCTTCATGTATGCCCCAGAGTTCAAGTTCATGCCTCCTCCCACCTACACAGAGGTGAGATTTGGTGAATACTTGTGTGGTTGGTTTTAGCCACAAAGGAAACAGAGCTGGAAAAGAGAAGCCTAGGATTTAGCTGGGGCAGGAGACGTTGCATTCATACCACTATCAAGAATGCTCAGATGTGGCTAGACTCCTACTCTGTATTGTCAGGAAGACAGAAACAGACAGACTAGAAGAGATTAATGGTCCTTGTGATACTGTTGCGGATCTGCCCAGGGATGCATTAAAACTGCACTGCATCTGCTTGTGCAAAGTGGCCCAGTGTGGATGGTGCATCTTACTTCAGCTGAGTAGCTTTGAGTTATAGCTTATTTCTCGAGTCAGTTTCCTAAACACATGACTACAGTTTACTAGTCAGGGGAAACTGTATATCTTGGCTGGGGCTAACAAGTTAGTATTCTTCAGCAAGTATCTAAAGACCTAACTTTTCTTCCCCAGGTGGATCCCTGCAACGCTAACAACAATGTGCAGTGAGTGCCAAGAAGCAGCCGTTCCTCTGTTTCTTCTACTTTCCTGGACTCACTTTCAATCTGCAGTGATTGTACCTAGCCAAAGTTCAGAACGGGGTTTCAAAGCCCTGATGCGGGAAGAAAACGTCCGAAGGAAGCGTGGGGTAGGGCACCTTCTGCCAGGCTGAAAAATCCCAGCCAGCACGGAAGAAGGCAGATGTAAAAGGTCTTTCTTCTAAGATGTGCTGTATGCACAGACTTGATGTGATGAGCGAAATGCCATGTTGGTCAGAGGCTATCGGGCCTTGCCTGCACTCCAGAGTCCTTAAGAATCTCCCTGGAAAATAAATAGTTGCTTGTGTGGAAACTGTAATGGGAGTACATGGGGTGGAAAAGGTGTGTGCTCTGTGGAGAGCACTTAAGAGTTGATTTGTTAGGGAGAGGCTCGAAGCCAGCAGATTCTGACTTAAAAAAAAAAGGCTTCTATGCCAGAAAAATTACCATCATTGTGCCTTGAATCTGTTAGTATGTTGTGCTAATGATCAGTCACGTTTGAACACCTGATCTATTTCTCAGTGTTTTTGTTTTTTTAGTGTCTGAAGATTTGAATGAAACCTGCTATCTTACGATTGTAAACTTGTTACTCTGTAAGGATTGTTACTTGTGCTTGAGCTAGCACCATAAATCTCAAAGCTTTTTACAATCCTCCTGTTGAGGATTTTGGGTGCTGGTGGAAACACTTCTGTGCCTTCTTGGCAATAGGTAGAAGTCAAGAGATCGAATAGCAATCGTTGAGGGGAAGAACTTAAGGTTTTAATATGCAAAGGATATTTATGCATGTCTGTCTTTTTTGTTCTAACAAGCAAACGAAAACGTTATCCAGTCCAAATGTCTCCAAAGCCAAGATTTTATACAGTCAGTTCAAAGCAGTGTCCTATGGCTTGTTTTTATTTCTTGGGTAGCATTTATTGTTTGACTTTTGAGTTTTCTGAATCTGCTAAACAAGCGTAAGCTAAACTCCATAATCCTGTTGAGAAGAATCACTATCTCCGTCCTCCTTTGTTTTGAATTTATCTTCCTTTGTGCAGATAAACCAATGCAGCCCCCCCCCAAAAAACCCCAACCATCACTACTACTTGGTTCAGTTGGCCTCAGCAGGTGCACAGAGGAGTCTGGCTGGGATTGTGCTTCAAGGACAACCCAAGAAATAAACTTCTCTGTGCCCAGGCAAACCCTGAGAATTTTCTCAGGCTTTCCCTTGCCTGCGGGTCCCAAACCCACTCTCTGGCACCAATTGAAGCTTCGATCAAACTATCTTGTGCAATGTCCAGACACCTGGGGAAAAGGCACGTGGCCTAAAGCGAGACTGTCCCAACTTAGTCAAGTTAAACCAAAAAAATGACTAGAAGGTTTTCTGGTTGGGGGCAGGGGGAGAGAAAAACTAGTATCTTAACTCTCCCTTTCCCCTGCAGACTGGGTCTGTTCTCTCCTTACACAAAAAAAGCACTTTTCCCCCCACTCTTGTGTATTCGTTAACCCAGCACTGCATGTCCTAAGTGTTTGTTCATCTGTATTTGGCAGAGCCAACCTTGCGTGAGCCTTAGCAGCTGCGTCTGCCTGTCATGACACAAATCAGGTGTATTGAAATTTTTCTACTGTTTTTTGTATTTGTTTTTGCAAAGTTTTTTATATTTGTACAATTTAAGATGTTATATCCACCCCTGGGGGGTGAAATTTTTAATAAAGACAGTTGAAATAACCAAAGCCTCCATCATTCTGGAAACTTCTCTGCTGGGGGGTGGGGTGGGGCAAGGGAGGGAGCTCATATTGTAAAACTGATGTGAAGCATCAGAACTGGTGTGATTAGGATGTTGTGCCAAGTTACCACCTTACCAATTACACTGCTGAGGCAAGGGGGATAAATTGCTGGGAGAGGAGAACCAGCAGCTGTTTGGGTTTAATAGTCCGCAACACAGAGGCCAAAACTTTCAAATATAGGTGCCCGTGAGACAGTCCCTTTATCAGTGACTTTAATTTTTAATGGCCAAAGCACCTCCAATTTCCAGTGACGTCAATGTGAGCCTGCGTCCAGTTCTATTGTAAATAGCACTGTTAGAAGTGCTGAACCATTTGACCCAGTGGGAAGGTTGCTGGGTTGTCCTGGGGTTAGAGACCATCCTTTTTATTCCCAGCTGTCAGCTAGCCAGCTGTGGGACCTAGGGCAAAGTCACCATGCCCCTGCTTGTTAACATGGAGACTGAACACCACAGAGCATTGGTCCTCTAGTGATCTCTCACAAGCAGAGAGGGAGGATACAAGTTCTACAGGAGGTCAGATGAGATTAGGGTCTGAGACCTCTGTAGGCAGTTCTGCCACTGATTAAGAGATTTGCCTAAAGATTTGCAGATAATCTGTTATTATACTCCCCTAATTCAGCATTGAGGCTAAACCCCTTAGCAACCAAGGTGTTCAGATACTAGGATGAAGTGGAGGCTTGTATGTGCTTGATAGCGATCTTTACCAAAATTGGTGTCCATACTGCGGAGAGCCAACTTAATTCACCCCATACTGGCCTGGTCTACACTAGGTTGGTAAAATGACATTGCTCAGAGGTGTGGAAAAATCCGCACTCCCTGAGCAACATTGTTAACCCCAACTGGAGATGGCTACGTCAATGGGAGAATTCTGTTGACATAGCTGTCAGCTCTTGGGGAGCTGGATTCCCTTTGCTGATGGGAGAAAGCAGAGGGAGGGGCTTCAGAGAAGCAGTGCAGCATTTTAAGCATTGACCTGGGCCCTGTTACAACGGGTGGCAGCAAATTAAGAGGTCACATAATTAATGAGAAGGCACATACGCGATCAAAGGAATGTTTTTTCGTCAGTTGCATGCATAACTAAGCTTCCTATATAGCAAGGTTTGTAAAACTGACTGTTTCCTTCCCTTCCCGCAGCAAAATCTATGTTAAGGACATATTCAAAATAACACTTTCTCTTAAGAAAATATTTGTGATGGAAAATGTAAGGATATTTTAAGATGGAAACTTTAATCCCCAAGCTCCTGTCTATTTTATGTGGCCACTAAAGTCCCATAGCTTGCTCTTAAGAGTAATTGATTATCCTTGATAAAAAAAAAAATTCTCTATCCCACCCTTGACATCTGCCTTTCTGCTACCCCAGCAGTGGCTGCATATCGCTGGTGCTTTGTGCCTAAGGGATCAATAGGAGACGGATCAGGCCCATCATTTGAAATGCTTTGGGATGGAAAGTGCCATATTATACTTGTTTCAACCAATTTTTGCCCACAATTTAATTTTTACTACCTGCTTGTGTAGCTGCTTAAGACAAGTACCCAGCAATGTGTTCAGCCAGAACAGTACAAACAGTCCTTGCCCTGAGGGGCTTAAAATCTCACCCAAGATGGGGTCTATTTGAAATCCATGCTGCAAAGCTTATCCATAGAGAAGAATAAAACAGCTGCAGGAGGCAATCCAAAATGATTTAGGGACAAGAAAGAGATGAGCTTGAAAAGATTTAAGCATCAGTTAAGTGGAACTTCACCCCTGCCTAAAAATTACCAGCTCATCTTGCTGAATATTCCAGAGCACTGGACAAGACGGAACGATTGACACTTATACATTCAAAGATTAGATTTAAAGGCCACAAGAGACCATTACAGCACATATCCAGGAGGTCAGGCTAACAGGCCAGAGAATTTCAGCCAGTTACTCCTGTACTGAACCCAATAACTTGTGTTTGACGAAAGCGTCTCTTTCAGAAAGGCATCCAAAGGCTTAGAAGACATCAAAAGATGGAGGTGCCACCACTTCCCATGGTAGACAGGTCCAGTGGTTAAATCACTCAAATATAGCACAGCTCTGTTCCAGACCCAGTAGTCAGGGGAGTCTATTTCCTGAGCTACCGAACTTGGCTTTAAAAACCTTTGGTGGGGAAATAGTCCCACTACAGGCCCCCATGGTGCTACCAGGTGGCAGCATACTGCCAGTGCTAGGTGATTTCACCATGGGGCTGGATATTGGAGACACGGTGGGGAGGTCTCATCTTTCATTGGACCAACTTCTGTTGGCAAGAGACACAGAAGCGGCAGAAGCTCTCATATAGTGCGGGAGGGGGCCACCAGCACCCAAACCCTGCCCCACCTCTCCCTGAGCCCCTACCCCACCCTTTCCCTCAAGACCCCAACCCCCTACTAACTCCCTTCCCCCCTTTCGGCGCCCTTGCAAAGAGACACGCTTTCAAGCTTACTCAGAGCATGTCTTCAGGTCTGGGAAAGGTAGGCCGAGGGCCAAGCTCAACCCACGACTGAAATGCGGCACGGGACCTTTCTAGATGAAGTGGGCATTAACACTGCTGCTGGCCTCGAACAAAGGAGGGTGAGTGAGTACTAGAGTGTTGCATAAATCTGATGGCTTTAGCGAGTCCCTGATTTGCAGTTCCCAGGCTTCGTGTGTGGGGCAGGTTTCTTTGAGAATGAGACAGATATGGACGCAGAGTTAGGCACTGCTGGTTGTAGACTAGCACCTAGCAGACTCAATTGCATCCTGTACAAACACTTAGTGAGAGGCTGTCCCTGCACCCCGAGCTTACAGTCTAGGTAAAGCTGGGAGGGCAAACAGAGGAGAAG
This sequence comes from Chelonoidis abingdonii, assembly GCF_003597395.2. Taxonomy (NCBI): domain Eukaryota; kingdom Metazoa; phylum Chordata; order Testudines; family Testudinidae; genus Chelonoidis; species Chelonoidis abingdonii. The sequence continues at coordinate 49,263,065 of NC_133779.1, read as the reverse complement.
TGACTTGCCCAAGGTCGCTGGCAGCTCTAAAGAACTCAGGTTTCCCTAGTCTCAGGCCAGGGCATTGCCCACTGGGAAACCTGGCCCACATAGCTGTAGTGGATGTGGGAGGTTGCGGGAAGGGCACTGGGCTGATTCTGAGCCCTGGGAAGTCGGCCCCTGGGGGGAAAGGGCTCAGCAGCAGAAGGCAGGCATGGGGAAGGGGAAGAAGACCCTTTTATTCCTGCTTGCAGCAAAATGCCAGGTGACACAGCACGGCCCACGGAGCCAGCCTCTCCCCCAGCCACGCAGTTCATCAACAGCGGCAGAGACCTGCCCAGAGCGACCATATTGCAACGAGGCCCCTGCCACGGGAACAGCATTCCCGCTTCGCTCCTCCAGGTCCCCCTCGGCCCGTTAGGATCCCATGGGGGAGTGCTTCATGCCCGGCCAGAGATGTGGGTGAAAGTGAGTGGAAAGTATTTGCTACCTGCTGCAGGATTGTTTTTCTTGATACGAACAGGGCCCAGGTGCCTCTAGGGAAGGAAAAATAGCACAAGCTGCTCAGAGGTTGGCTGTGACCTTCGCAAATGGTTTTTGTTGCAGAGGCAAATAGCTCAGGCTTCAGTTTCTTTGCATTCCCCTCTCTGTGAGTTGCTCATTAGCAAGGCAACAAGTGCTGCTAGTTAAGGAAGTAAAGGCCAGAGCTTCCTCTTCTGTGGAGTGAGGGGAAGCTTTTCATGCACTTTCATCAAAGCGGTGCCAATGGCTTTGTAGACGCCCCTACTCAGGCTTCAGCCAGGCTTAGTTCAGTGCAGCTTAAGTTACTCAGAAATAGATTGAAGCTAAATTGAAATAAGCAATTTTTCTTTAAGGCAGAATCAAATGCAGAAAAACTGGCAGGCTCTTGACTAGGCTACACCCATGTTCATGCTTCTCTAAAGACAAAGACAGTTTACACTTATCACCACTGTGTCAGTTGCAATAGTCCAACAAAAAAATCTTCAAAAACAGACTCCAACAAGAGACTGCTGAATTGGAATTAATTCACAAACTGGACACCATTAGATTAGGCTTGAATAAAGAGTGGGAACGGATGGGTCATTACACAAAGTAAAACTATTTCCCCATGTTCCCCCGCCCCCCCACTCCTCACACCTTATTGTCAACTGCAAGAAATGGGCCATTTTGATTACCACTACAAAAAGGTGGGTTTGTTTGGTTCCCCCCCCGCCCCCGCTGGTAATAGCTCACCTTAGCAGATCACTCTCGTTATAGTGTTTATGTGCATGCAGTGGAAAATTATATATATCTTCCTACTGTATTTTCCACTGCATCCCATGAAGTGGGTTTTAGCCCATGAAAGCTTATGCTCAAATAAATCTGTTAGTCTCTATGGTGCCTCAAGTCCTCCTGTTCTTTTTAGTGTAAAAAGAGGGGACTAAATGTCAGGACTCCTGGGTTCTTTTAGTAGCTCTGGGGGTCTTCACACCCATTGCGTAGTATTAAGCAGTTAGGGCAGGAGCCTGGGAGCCAGGATTCCTCGGTTCTATCCCCCGTTTTGCGACTGATTCACTGCACAGTCATGGGCAAAGTATAGCCCTGCTGTGTGCCTCAGTTTCCCCCATCTGTAAAATCAGGCTGCTGCCACTCCCAGGCAGGTTGTGAGACAGTCTAATTAAGTAACGCAAAAGGAACACGCAAACCCTTAGATGGGCCAAGTGGAGAGCTGGAAAGGCAGCTTTTCTGGGAAGCGCTCTTTATCTCTCCGCCGCACACAGCACTGACTTCAAAAAGCAGCTTTCCGAAACATGCAACCCCAAACACCAACCAGCACAGAGCCAGCTGCCTCTGTCACCCTCTGATTGCAAGTTACTGCCCTCAGTACCCAATGTGTGATTGCAGCTCCCCTAGCTCTAGCTGTTCTTGGATTAGATCCCACCACTTGACTTCCTGCCAGGGCTGGCCTGGTGCCCATAGCTATGGGCTGTGCAACAGCCGATAAGCTGGGTTGTTTTGGTTACCGAGTGACATGTTCTTCACTTGCACTAGTCCTCTGCAGTCACCTGGCTCCAGCTGTGTTTTAAAACATACACTAATGAGCTTCGAAAAGGATTTTCTTTCAATGAACGCCTTGGATCCGGCTTTGGGGAAGAGCAAACTCTTACGGCTGGTTGGGAATTTTCCATCAAAACGTTCGCTTTCAATGAAAAATGGCTTTCTGCAGCAAAAGACCAAAAATCATCCATTTTCACCAACAACGTCCACTATAAAAACAGGGTTCAAACATCCTTCCTGAGCCAGCTCCACAAACAAGTCAGAGCTGATTCTGTTCCAAAAATGGACTCTGTAGAAATAGCACCTGCTTTCTCAACAGATCCACTCTCAGGGGTGAGGCGGATTCTTCTCTGCATCCTGAAGTGAACTAAGTCTGTTGGTCCTATCCTTAGCCGTGCAGCACCATCCCGACTATGGCAAAGGGAGCTGGTTTCTAGTCTGACTCGTGCATCAGCACCAGAATTTTATCATCTTCTAACTGCAGGGTCCAATGTTCAATTATGGTGGCCGTTTTCACCATTTAGTAGAGACTCTTGCACTCCTTGCATGTAAGCCACCAAATGGGCTTTGATGGCACTGACTTCTAGTAACATTTACACACGGACGCAGTTATCCAATTGCCAGGTGAGCCAGCCACCCGCTGCTAAACAGTCCCATTCCCTCCAACACATCATTCACGTCAGCCTACAGCTTATAACAGGAGAGGTCGTGCTCAGGTACCAAGGTGACCTTATAGACGCAACAGGTAGACAGAAAAAGGGCTGGGAGGCAGAACTGCTGGGATCCATCTACACCAGGCAAGGAAGTAGTTGGCCGGATCACATGCAATGACCTGGCTGCAGGGCCACCCAGAGGATTCAGGGGGCCTGGGGTCTTCAGCGGTGAGTGGCCCCTGCTTCGGCGGTAATTCGGCAGCGGAAGAAGCTCTGGGGGCCCGGGCCCCGCAACAGTTTTCTGGGGCCCCCGTAGTGAATGAAGGACCCCACTCCAGGGGCCCCTGAAAAACTCTCATGGAGGCCCCTGCGGGGCCCGGGGCAAATTGCCCCACTTGTCCCCCTCTTCTGGGCGTCCCTGCCTGGTTGTATCATTTGGCCTTGCAGCAGTTCCGTGGGGCGTGAATCATTGCTGCTCTTTCAGCACTATCCATTTCAACATATCCCCAGGCTGCACCAGGGCACTCTGGGATAGCTGACGTACCCAGCCTTATTGCTTACAGCAGGGGCTTAGAAGTCATTTCCAAACAGAAGATCCTGCATGGGAGCGGGACGTGGTGAGGACGACTGGCTGACCTGCTGCAGCTGCCCTGACAGTGCTGGGAAGATCACTGTATCCTACCCCAGTTCAATGAGATCTCCTGGGCATTTCAACCAGCTCCAAGCAATGCTTCGTGTGATGCTTGCTCCAGGCCCCTGGATTCTGGTCCCCCTGCTGTGGGGCACTTTGGGCACACTTGACGTTAGATTCCCCTCGGCCCCGCCGGGAGGTTTAATGAGTGAATGCTTGAACTCCGTAGGTTACCCGCAAGGTGCTGGATGTGGCCCACAGATCTGAGAGCAGACGCAACGGAGGATGCTGTGAACTTTGTACAACATGCTTTGTGGGGGCATGAATAGCAACTGATATCCCTGCACAGCCCATGAGTGGCAGGCGGGCATGCCTCCCTGGCTGGCACACCAGCTGCATGAGCCCCTGAGCTCATGGGACAGGTGCAGCAGCAGCCACAGCCAACCAGGGGAAAGGTGAGCCCAGGGATGTGGCCAAGTATGGGCAGAAAGCAAAGTTAATCACCGGGTCACCCTCTGTCTGGTTGGGTGGCAGCTGGGATCCACCCAGGGTCTCTTAGGGAGCTCCTGGGTGGGTTGGTTTGAACAAAAGAGTTTGCCCACTAGCCCGTGGCTCTAGATGGATCCAGGCAGCAATCAATGGCCATTCCCATTGGGCTGCTGTTTGGTGGACGACGTGAAACAAGGTTGCTGGGTCTCACAGCCACATGCAGTGGACTGGGTCTCAGAGCCCACTGAAAAACAACCAGAGTGATTCTGGGTCCGTCCATCCCATGGATCACCGTGCTTCTGGTTCACATACATCAGTAGTTTATAGGACAGAGTGCCCCAGAGGCCTCCACATATGGTGCTGTGTACGCACATAGCGAGATAGAGTCCCTGTCCCGTAAAGGTTTACAGTCTCCATCCACAGAGGAGGTATTACCCCCATTCTACAGACAGAGAGCAGAGGCACAGCGGAGAAGGTCCCAGAGCCCGGGCTCCAGCCTGAGCAGCTACCCTGAACTTTTACAGCTCCGGAGCCCGAAGCTGCTGACATAGGCATTTAATGACACTGCAGGCATATCCTAAGTGACTTGCCCAAGGTTTTTCAGGGAAGCTGTGGCAGAGCAAAGAGTTGGTCTCCTGAATCCTAGGTTAGCTCCCTCTCAAGCACAGAACTGGGATGGTGCCAAGGCTCTCCTCTGTCCCTCCATAGCAGGATCTAGCCATGCTGACCTGAGAGGAGAGCCTGGAGCCTTTGGCACTAATCCTGTAACTTTTCTCCAGCAGGGACCCATACAGACAGGCATTGGACTCTTGAGTCCCGCTTCACGGCTTCATCTACAAGCCCCGCTCCCTATTTGCTTTGCCGCCTCTGCCACTCTGAACTCAGTGTCTGCAACCCAAGCCTCCAGCTCACACATCCTTATAAATACCCAGGCACATGGCCAGTTGGCCCAGCAGCTGAGTCCAGAGCCAAGCTTAGATAAGAGACTCTGGTAAAGTTACATAAGATACTGTCCAGTGACAGTAAAAAGTGGCCGAAAAAGGGCAAGATACGCAGAGGCCAGTGATTTGTGCCAGCCCCTGGCAAAGGTGCCAGGTGCCATTAATATTTGTGCTGAGTACAAAGGCGAGTCTCTGGGGAGCATTCATAGGACTCGCAGAAAGTCCACAGGAGGATGGTCGTCCCCGTGTTAGGTGCATTACGGTTGCATCTAGAGTCCTCTGCTGAGATCAGGACTCCACTGTGCTGCGCAGACAGAGAGGCTACGTCCACACACACACAAACCCACCCATGGCAGCAAATCTCAAACCCTGGGTCAACCGATGAGCTCACAAGGATCCCGCTGCAGGGCTGAAAATAGCAGTTAGATGTTCAGGCTCAGCCTTGGCTCTGAAACCCGATGAGGGGGTGGATTGGATCTGAAAGCTCAGGAACCAGCCCGAGCCTGAAAGTCTACACTGCCATTTTCAGCCCCGTGAAACCCCAGTCAGTTCACCTGGGTTCTTTTCTCACTGTGTAGACGTGCCCGAGTAGACAAGACTGAATTACTCTGAGTTCCGTCCCACCTTCATTGCCTCCTTCTGTGTCCAGTAAAGGGGAATGTTGTCTAACAGATCTGGGCCAGAACTGGATTTTTCATTTCACAGAGAATCCTGCAAGTATGAAATACTTTTCTGTTCCAGAACAGAATGAAAGCCAAAAAACGCCAAGGTAGCCACAAAGCAAAACTGCAGAGATGTGTTTGTTTCTGGTTGATCGCAATGGTTTGTTTAAATTGGCATGAAAATGGTTCCTTCCAGTTTCAACGTCTATATTTAAAATTATATCCTAAATGGTCATGAAACGACATCGTAACTGAAAAAATTCAAAGCATTCCATTCCAAAACGATCAAAATGTTCTGCTTCATTCCAGCCAGATGGAAATGCGTTCAGTTTTTCTTTTGAAACAAACGTTTGTCTAAATTGACTCATTGACGCGAAACATTTAGCTTTTGACAAAAACCAGCATTTTCCAATGGAAAAACATCCCATCGGAAAGTTTCTGACCAGCTAACGGTAACAACGATGACCTGACATTACTGTAACACCTCTTATCCTCAAGGATCCCAAAGTGCTTACAAGGGGCTGTATATAGAGTAGGAATTCAGCAAGAAATGAAATGCAGCCTCTTCTAGGCGGGAACACAGCAGCTGCTCAGCAACTTTGCACAGGGATCGCTCAGCTAGCACTGAATTCAGCCTACTCTAGGGTGGAACCCAGCAGCAGCCATTCAACATCGGCACAGTAACAGTTTAAGAGGAAAATCCCACATGCTTGTGAAATTATAGTGGGAAACGCTAGGCAAACAGAATGCACATGATCCTGCAGTGCTCATAAACCTGATCAGACTGTGGTGGCTGCAGAGTAGATACACTCCCAGTTCCCTTTGCTTTGCAGACAGTGAAGCAGAATGTCCCTGGTGTGTCTCCATCCATCCCCTTTGCTGGTTGCATTGGGCAGACACATATGGCCCAAAATGCATAGAATCAGGCTTTCTTCCCTGCTTTGAGTTACTCTGCCTTTAAGACACATGCCAGGGAAGTTGTCCGGCCATAGAGCGAGACAGGGAAAGTGAGCGGTGCAATCAGGGCTTTCTAAAATTAGAGCACCGTCTTGCATATGTCCCGTAGTGCATGTGTGTGCACGGCTGGAGCAACACAGTCCTCCCCCCACACATCACTTGTGCTTGTTACTTCACAGACAGATTTAACAGGTTCTTTACTATGCCAAACTCACCTATGCCTTGAGGCACTGCAAGATTTTCTAAGGCAGTAAATGCCAGAATCCGAGTCTCTGATTCTCTGAAAGTCCTTTGAAATCCTGGCCTTCACATCACGCCGTGTTATGACCAACCCGATGGGTACAAAGATATTTGCCACACGGACCATTGTGCATCATCAGCATTGTTATGTAACAGAGCCCGAGGTGTCTCTGAAAAATCTGGGCAGCAGAGTCATGTTGGGAGTGGAACACTTTGACAAGTCTGACCCTAACCGTGGGCATGACTGCTTGCAAATCTGGCTCTGTGCTCTTCGGAAGATAGGGCCCTTTCTGGCTAATTGCCCCGATCCACATTCAAACCAGAGATCTGCTACTGATTGCCTAAGCCAGCTCCTTTCCCAGACAAAGGGGCCCCATCTCACAGATAAGAGTTTGCATAGCACCTTGCATTGGTCATAGATTATCAAACACTCTGATCAACTAGTGTGACCTGAATGGATTCCTTGTCTAGAGGCTGGGGCACCAAGAAACCTGGTTCAGTTCTCACCTTTGCTACAGAACTCCTGTCTGACCTTTGGCTCTCATTCTTAGAGGTACACTAGTGCTTAACGCCCACTGAAATCAATGGGAAGCAGGCGCTTAAAAACCTTTGAGGATCTGTGCCTCAGTTTCCCCATCTGTAGAATGGGGCTAAGAGCAGTGCCTTGCCTCACCGGGGTGTTATGAATAGGAGTATATTAAAGCATATGATATGCTCAGATGTGGCAATAAATCTCCTAGAGCAGGGGTGGCCAGCCTGAGCCTGAGAAGGAGCCAGAATTTACCAATGTACATTGCCAAAGAGCCACAGTAATACGTCAGTAGCCCCCCTCCGCCCCCGCTCCTAGCGCCTCCCACCTACCAACAGTCCTGCCAATGAGCACCTCCCCCTCCCTCCCCACCAGCTGTTTCGTGGCATGCAGGAGGCTCTGGTGGGGGAGAAGAAGCAAGGGCACAGCAGGCTCAGCGGAAGGGGTGGGAAGGGATGGAGTGGGCGCAGGGTCTGGGGCAGAACCATGGGGTGAGCAGTGAGCACCCCCCCGGAACACTGAAAAACTGGTGCCTGTAGCTCGAGCCGCGGAGTTGGTGCCTATACAAGGAGCCGCGTATTAACTTCTGAAGAGCCGCAGGTGGCTCCGGAGCCACGGGTTGGACATCCCTGGGCTAGAGTGACAGCACAAAGGGGCCTTCGTCTGGATCAGGAGAGGGGGATGTGCTACTGAAATGCAAATCAGATAGTCATAGCAAGATGAGCTACAGTTACTAAAACAGTGGCGCACCTCCAGCGCTAGGACAAGGGAAGTGGCACTGGCTTGGCAGATGGCTGGGCGAGATGGTTACGTGGTGGGCAATGCTCAAGGATTTAAGGCTAAGGACACCCCAGAACTGGAATAGCAGCGGGAGCTGCAGATCGGGATTGAGGGGCATCAGCAGGCAGGGCTGGCTCTAACTTTTTTGCCGCCCCAAGCAAAAAAAAAGTGCTGCCCCACCGAAACACCCCTCGCACACCGAGCGCCACCTCGCCACGCTGTAACAACCCCACCCAGCGCCACACCACCATAACACCCCCCCCCGAGCACTGCACTGCCGAAACACCCCACACACACCGAGCGCGATCTCAGGACTGAGCAGGGGGGCCGCAGGTCAGGACTGAGGTGCACTGGAAAAGCTGTGCGGGGGGAGCCCAGGATGGGAACAGTGTGGAGGGGCTGCAGGTCAAGACTGATACCCCTATGGAGGGGGGAAATCTCAAGGCCTGGGGCGCTGGGGCATGACAGGAAACAAACCAGCATGCACAGTCCAGTGCACATGGTAGGCCCTACCATAAACAAACCAGCAGACCCATGCAAACAAAGAAAACACCTTCCAGCCAGGAAGCAGGTTTTAACTCTCTGGAGCAAGGGGGTGTTAGGAGCAACAGAGAGCAAAATCTCTGGTTAAGGAATCCCTGGAGTTCGCGCTTTGAAAGACACTCACATCACCGGCTAAGGTCCAGGGCGTGGCTGGGCATCGCCGCACCTGGCAGAGCGACATCTGTTATTACACCATGTGAGATGGTTACCCCACCCTGCCCAATGTTATGACCGAAATAAAAATCAGGTGCCTTCAACAAAGGGTACGGCTACACTCGAAACTTCAAAGCGCTGCCGCAGTAGCGCTTTGAAATGTGAGTGTGGTCACAGCGCCAGCGCTGGGAGAGAGCTCTCCCAGTGCTGCACGTACTCCACCTCCCCGTGGAGATTAGCTTGCAGCGCTGGGGCACTGTTTACACTGGCACTTTGCAGCGCTGTATCTTGCAGCACTCGGGGGCGGGGGTGTTTTTTTCACACCTCTGAGCGAGAAAGCTGCAGCCCTGTAAAGCGCCAGTGTAGCCAAGGCCAAAGACTAGAGCAGTGGCTCTCAAACTTCTTTTTTCCTCAGACCACTTGAAAATTGCTGAGGGTCTCAGCCGACTACTTAATGATCTTTCCAAATGTTGTTTGTGCTGTTAGCTAACTATTGAAAACCCTTTGGAAAAAAGTGCTATATAAAAAAAAAAACCCTTCATAATTAATATTTTTTTGTTCTGCAGATAAAAGGACACAACTCACATTTTAATATCAGGAGTCTTACCTTTCTAATCCGATGGATGTGCCCTCTCCCCCCTGCCACAGCAGCCCCCGAGCTGGGTTTGGGAAGGAGTGGGAAGTGTCTCTCCTTCTCTCCCCGCCGCAGCAGCCCCCGAGCTGGGGTTGGGAAGGAGGGTTAGGGTCTCTCTGTCCTGAAGCCACAACTCTGCACATCCTAAGTTACCCCATCCCCTCTTCTCACCTCACTGCCCCCTCCTACGTACTTTCTATTCCCCCCCAAGGCCACCACTTCACCTTACATGTGCGTCTTCTCGAGAGTCCAGGCACCTAATTAGTGAGGCCATGCCTGCAAGGCTCCACTAATTAGGTGAGGGGCCCTTCATTCTCTTTGTGCAGCCACCCAGCCGTGCACCTTAGAGGGAACTATCTGCAGACCACCTGAATGGAGCTCTGATGGTCCGTGGACCAGTTTGAGAACCTCTGGACTAGAGAAATGTCAAATGGACAGTGCCAGAGCTAGGCAAGGAGATTAAAGCCCCCCCCCCGCCCCGCCACCGCCAATACACACACAGGTCAGGGAATGGGATATGGGTACACTCTCTCTCTCTCTCTCTCTCTCACACACACAGACACACCCTGCGTTTAATTCCCTGCTCTGCTGAAGATTCCCTGGATGACCTTAGACGGCAAGGAGTCGGGGGCGGGGGGGGGAAGCTGGCCTGTCATGAGCTAGTGTAGATCCTGTGGATGGGCATTAACAGTTTATTAATGGGCTTTGAGCTAATCCACTTTCAAAAAGGCCTGGATGAAAGCGCTCTAAGGAGCCGTTCATATGCATCATCAGGGTGCACAGGAGCGGTGCTGGGGGCAAGCTACAAGGGGGGTGGATTCACATCTCAGCTTGCCATGGTCTGTTGGTGGAGACCAGTTCCCCTTAGTGTCCCTTTACCCCAGTTCCCTACCAGCAGTCTGGGCAGCCCTTCCCTACCTCCCAGGGCAGGGGTGAGAGAGGATAAATACATTAAAGAGTGGGCGGTGATGGGGACAGATAAACGCCACCAGAGAGAGAAAGTCATCTGTGGCTGAGAACCCAGGAGTCCTGCCTCTTAATCCCTCTGCTTACAGTAACCACGCTCCTGCCTTGTTCCAGATAAGAGATAAGTAGCTTTGATATTACAGACCCTCCTTGAGCAGAATCTCCCAGAAAGACAGTTCGATCTGGCGTTACTGAGATGAGCAGAACGTGGAAGATCTGTCTAATTGCCTGACAGTTAAAAATCCACCAGTGTTTGAGGGGTTAATGTGAGCTGTTTTGAATCTCCCGTCTCATCTGGATTCAGGGGGCTGCTGGTTATATCAGTTTTTCCTTGCGTTTCAGTCACTGGCATGTAAGAGATATGGAGAGAGGCAGGGCCAGCTGGCAGCTCCGGGACACAGCTTGCTGCAACTCAGGGTCTGGTGCAGAGAATTGTGGGTGGGGAGCTTCAGGAAGTTAGATACACCCAGCTCCCAAGGAATTGAGTGCTGGGCTTCTCCAGAGCAGGTTCAGCTGCAGTGGAAGCTTCCTGTGCCACCCTGCTGATAGGCCGAACCATTACCTGGAGGGGTAAATGGGGGCTGAGCCCCTGTGCCCGTTCACCCTTGACCCCTCTGCTGGGGTCTAACTGAATACCTGTCCACTACTAACAATCTTAGCCTCCATGATATCTTGTGACAGTGAGTTCCACGGGTTACTGGTGCAAATTAAGTCTTTTAAAATTATTATAAAAGCAGCAAAGAGTCCTTGGCACCTTATAGACTAACAGACGTATTGGAGCATGAGCTTTCGTGGGTGAATACCCACTTCATTGGATTACGTTTATATCACCATAGAATCTAAGAACCCTCATCATGGACCAGGACCCTGCACTTTCCAGTCCCACAGAGCGTCCTCTAGGCCGGGATTCAAACTAGAGAGCTAGATGCGAAAGACAACCCCCAGCGCCATCCAGCCCCTGGCCCAGATACAGAGGGTATTTTTGAAGGTGTTCAATCAGCAAAAACCACCAACCATCTCTCCCTCCAGCCATCCAGAGCAGCCTGTTTACTCATTCCAGCCAGCCCAGCTGTCCTTGGGCAGCTTAATTCTAAAGATACCCAAGAGAGAACGCAGCTTTTTTTCCAGGAAGCTGTTTACAGCCCCCGAGGGAGGCTCGAGATGGGGGACAAGTGTCTGGGCAACTCCGCTCCCTATAAGGAGACAGAGCCAGGTCCACCGGCAGCAACGCGACCCTGGGCCATGAATTTGTTCCCCAAAGGCAAAGGAGCAAGTGGACAACACGTTGCTGCTGCTAAGATCAGGGTGTTTGTTGGTCCAAGCCTGAGCTACTCCAGGGAAAGTGGCTATAACCAGTAGCCTGTCCCCATTCCCATACCCAGATAAACAAGGGGACATTCGAAACAGCTCACATTAACCCTTCAAACACTGGGGCGTTTGATGGTCAGTCAAATGAATGTTTATGGGGATAGCCTCTGTCTATCAATCACAGTAACTACACAGGGCCAATACAATCCTTGGATGTATAAACAGGAGTATGAGAAGGCAAGGGGAGGCGACTTTGTATGGAGCATGGGTGAGACGGAGACCGGAATACTGCAGCCACTTCTGGCATCTGCATTTTTTAAGAGGAGGTTGAAAAGTTGGAGAGGGGGCAGAAAAGAGCCATAAAAGTTATTTGAGGGCTGGAGAAAATGCCTGGCAGTGAGCTCCTTAAGTCTCTCCATTGGTTTAGTTTAATCATAAAGAACATAAGAAACAGCTACACTGGGTCAGACTATTGGTCCATCTAATCTGTCTTCCGACAGTGGCCAAAGCCAGGTGCTTCAGAGGGAATTAACAGAACAGGTAGTCGTAGTGTGATCCAGCCCCCGTAATCCTCTCCCAGCCTCTGGTAATGACAGAGGCTACAAACATCCAGAGCATGGGGGTCACATCCCTGGTCAATAGTCATTGGTGGACCTATCCTCCATGAACTTTAGTTCTTTTTCAAACCCTGTTAGTGTTGGCCTTCACAAAATCCCCTGGCAAGGAGTTCCACAGGTTGACTGTGCATTGGGTGAAGAAGTGTTTCCTTCTGTTTCTGTTAAACTTGCTGCCTGTGAATTTAAGTGGGTGCAGCTCGAGGGGTGACTTATCAGTGAGCCAAGAACCAGCCAGATACTACAGGAACCTGTGATCAAATGGGAAAAAAATGTAGAACAAGGCAGAAAGTTACAGCCAGACTCATTCAAATGAGGACTAAGGCGCAACTGACTACCAGGGAGGGCAATTAACCAGCTCTCATTGTAGTCAGCTGGCCCAGGTGGAGAAATGAGAATGTGTGGATCCCTGTGCAAAAGAAACAGCCCCCTGAGAGTGCCCCTCTCCCACCAGGCAAGGGGTGTCCCCAGCCCGTGTAAGGGTCCTGCATCAGCCCTGGATCCCAGCCCCATGCATACAGGATGGAGCAGGGCATGGCCAAAGTGCTCTGAACTATGGTAGTAGGAACAGGGCATGAGTTAGAGCCACCTCAGGGCTGCTCTAACTTTCCAAGGGCTTTCCTGGCCCCTAGTGTAAGCCCCAGAGTAGAGGGAGAGCAAAGGGGGCTAAAGTCGCCTCCATCCCTGCCCCAAATGCAGGAATGGAGCGATTTCCCCACACACACACACGCCTCCCCTTTTAAATAAAGCTTCTTCTGTGTGCAGATGCCCAAGCTCAATATCCAGATTCCAGAGCCAAAGACTGGCCTCTGAGTCAAAGAGGGCCAGGCATTGTACACCACCCTCCAGCTGTCAGGCAGGGCACTCATCCACCCCATGGGCAACTGTAACTGCAGGGCAGTGTCGCAGACAGTGTGGAGAAGAATCCAGACCAAGCCGGCTCATGGTTGAGGCAACTCTGGTCAAGCCAGAGAGCAGCCTGGTCCAGGCTCTACAATCAAGTGGACAAGGAGGAAGGTCCATGATGGGACTCCTGGATTTACTCAGCGTGTTCAACTCTTTCCCCAGTAATGCTTCTCCACTCCATCTGGATATAATTTTTGGCTCCCTAGCGGTGCTGATGGTCTGTGCATGGTAAAGGCCCAACAGCGCTCCCATCTAAGAGCTCGTGAGCTGCCGTAGCAAAGGGGCATTGAGAGATCAACCATGCGGGCACACCCCAGCCTGCAGGAGCAGGGAGTCCGGAATATGAGCAGACTTTGAGTGGTGGGAGTGTGTTGTTCCCGGTCTGAGAAAGGGGCATCAGTCAGCCGGAGACCGTATAGGTTGGTTTCATCGGTCGGTCACAGCTCTCCAGACGGACTTCGCAGGAATGGCTCTCAAAGGTCTGGTGGAGCAAAGTGCATGAGCGTGCACAGACTGGAGGTTGGGGGAGAATTCAAGCAGCCATGAGTGAATTGCACTTAGGCGGTAGATCAGATCTTAATTCTGCCAACAGAATTAAAGTAGCTGAACCTAGCTGCTGCTCTGCAGGCTGCCATCTGGCCAAACCCTAGGGCCAATACAGACGTACAAAGGACGGACAGATCTGCTCCCCAGGAGGTTCCCGAAAGCTTTCATATCAGGGGGGTAGGGGAAGAGATTTTCATGGTTTCCAGGTGAGGCTGGTATGTCAGGCTAGGGCCAAGTTTTACTCTCAATATGTGACAATGTTATTTAACATCTGATTGCCAGAAGCTGGAAGTGGACAACAGGAGATCACTCAGTGATTACCGGAATGGCTGTTTACTAATTACTCATTGGCTATTAGCCAAGATGGGTAGGGATGGTGTCCCTAACCTGTTTGCCAGAAGCTGGGAATGGGCGACAGAGGATGGATCAGTTGATGATTCCCTGTTCTGTTCGTTCCCTCTGGGGCACCTGGCACTGGCCACTGTTGGCAGACAGGACACTGGGCTAGATGGACCTTTGGTCTGACCCAGCCTGGCCGTTCTCATGTTCTTAATTGATTGGAATGGCAGTAAGACGTCCTTGGGCATGGAGTGAGATGGGTTGATTGGCAAGGTGGTTGCTTAGATGGACAGTAGATGCCACCATAAACCTCTATTGCTGGAAGAAAGGGGGCAAAATATTCATGTCTGGGCTGGGATCCCCTTCATTCCTCTGGAAGTGGTTTCCCAGATCGCCCACACAGCTGTCCTCAGCATATGCAGACTTCTCAGCCAGTATTGCAGGAAGGTCATATGTGTATATAGATTGAACAACAGGGGAGTCAAAACTGACCCTGGTGGAAGCCATTTTGGACTCACTTCAGGAAAAAAATTAGAGAAAATCAGTTGCCTTGATATAGCAGTGGGTGTTTGCGCCCCAGCACTCTGCTCTCTGCAGAGCTAAGCAGCACAGGAGGCATTAATCCCTTGGCCAGTGCAATGTGGCACAGAACTTGTTTTTCCAGCCTAAGGGTTTGCAGCCAGGTGCTATTCCTGGAGGGGGGTTTCATCTGGTTTTCGCTTGCTTTGCTCCTCCTGCAAGAGCTGATCTGGGGCAAAGGCGACCGGGACGTCAAAACAGCAGCAGCTGCCAGCCTCCGCCACAAAGGGCTGTCCACGTCTCTGTCGGTGGCAAGACTGCAGCGACCTTGCGTATTGCATTGGCTGGACAGCTGCCTAGCGTCTCTCCCGCTGTGCAAGTGCAGGGTGCGACAGCTAATGGGGAGTTAAAGAGACTCCCCCACGTGCTGCCTGTTATGGTGAATGAGGGTGTCCTCTCTGCTTTGCATGTGGCTGCCCCACCCAAAGGATGGGCTGTGAGATAAAAGCAACTCAGGCAAATCTAAGCAAGGCACTGCCTTGGGGTTTGCAGGGCTCGAGATGGGGGAGATGCGGCAGTGAAGGGCCTTCCAAAGGAGGTGGATTGAGGGACCAGATGCAGCCAAACTCCACAGCTTGTGGAGCGGGGGGAACCCCACTCACCCTTGTGTACAGACTCTCTCCTCCCAGCTGTGGGGTCCCCACTTAGAGAGCTCCTTCAATCAAAACAATGGGACTACGCCATATAGCAAGGTGCCTACGTCTGAGCTTTATGGAGCACATGCACACAGCAGGACTGAAACAGGCAGGGCCCGGTTCTCCCCTGCCGTGTGCCTTGCTTGGTCACATGCACCAGGGGACGTAGAACACGGCCAGGGCAAAGAAACTGCATAATTTTGCACCCTCTTGGCTCACATGGCAGGAGATATTTCACCAACACTTTTGGTTGGGCAAAACTCTGATGACATTTTTTCCCTAGACTAGGACGGATTCGTTTCATCAATTTTTCCTTTCAGGGGGTGGCATTGAAGAGGCATGTTGGTTCTTGATTCCAATCCTGCCTATGTGGAACAAAGGAAGCTTCTAACTAGCTGCTCCACAGTTACCATCCCATGGAGGTTTGAAGCCAATGGAACTACTCAGCAATAATCTTTGCAGCACAGTGTTGTCAGAATTAAGATCTGATCTACCGCCTAAATGCAATTCACTCACCCTCCGTCTTTCCTGGCCTCTCTTGTGCATTGCACCAGAGGTCATACTTAATCCAAATCAGTTTGGTCTCTTAAGGAACACGCTGTCTAGATAGGCTAAGCCCAACAATTTACATCACACAACCCCCCGCCCCTCCAAAAGACTTAAAAACCTAATGTGAACAGAAACGTTTCATGAATGCTTTTGTAATTCAAGGAAAACTGAGTCTTGAGGGTGAGGGAGGGGGCCACTGCTGGAAACCCAAACACTGCAACCTTGTGGTAGTGCTCGCATACTAGAAAATGAAACAGACTGGACTCCTAAAGGAAACTGACCAATCTTGTGTCATCATCCATTTTAAAATAAAAAAGCAACAAGCATCATAAACGGGGTGAGAAGCAAATTAGATTTCTAAGTCCTTCCAGATTTAATCTTAGAAGATGTTAGTAAAATGGGTAAGGATTGGGGGAGGGAGGGTTTTAACACACACACACACACACACTCTCCCCATTATCCCTTCTAACCTTTAGCACTAATCTAGCAATGAACCTGCTCAAGTCTTAATTTTAGCTTCATTTGAACAAATAATAATTTTAAAAGAGGCAAATTAAGTGTGTCCCAGAACCTCTAATGCCCGTCACTAATCCCCCAGGTTTTGCCAGCTAGACAACTGTGCAAGGTTATTCCGAGCAGCTCCGTCTGCTTTTAGCGACCAGCGGCTCACTCCGCAGCCAGGGATTGAAACGCGGTAGGAGACCTAATGCTGCATGCCGGGACGGTAGTTAATATTAGATATTTTGCTGTATCACCCCTGCCCAAAGCCAATTTGGGTAAAAGGCAAGTGCATTGTCTTTATGCTCGAGGCTCACATGTAAGGTGGTCAGTTTTCCACCCATGTGATGGGTTTTGTCATAGTCCTGGACTGCTAGCAAGAGACATCTTTCCTATCACAGGATACCAGAGGTATTGACACAATGCAGCGATACACAGAGGTGAAACCAGAGGCAAGCAAGATACGGGGTGGCATGATGCATTCATAATACCTTTCTTAGCTTATACATAGCAGCTTTCCACCTAAGTGTTAGACTCATCCATTTCACGGATGGGGATAGTCATTTGCCCAGAAAAACCCGATATTAGAAAGCAGGTCTCTTGACTTCAAATTCAGCACCCTACCCACCGCACCAGGCTAGGATGCCACCCAAATAGGTGGTAAGGTGAGGGCCAGATTCAGCCTCTCTGGGGAAAAAAAAAAAAGAGATATCAGACCCCGTTATCATATAAGGCAAAAATCAGACCCTCTGACTGTACAAGGCACCTGTTATGCAGCATCTGGCTGGGCATCATGCTACAGAAAAGAGCAGTGCAAAGGCAGATCTTAAGGGCTTCAAGGAATGTTTCTAATAATCGTAACAACTTGCCCGTCTCTGAGCCTCTCAAAGCTCTTTGCCATCATTGGTTAATAAAAGCTCACAGCCACCCCAGGAGGGAGGTTAATATTTATTAGCCCTGTTTTATAGCGCAGTGGACTGAACACGTGGGATCCCTTTTAATGCCCTGAGGGAACCATTTCTAGCACTGAAATAGTGGAGAAACCGGTCTGTTCCCAGGATTGTCACCATCCAATGTCAAAAGGAGGCCAAAGCTCCTGTTTTGGCCCTTGGGGCGTTGAAGAAAAACGAAAAAAGCTTTGAAAGACGTGACAACATTTTCTCACGTTACCTTGTCTGTATCCACCTAGCGTCTCCTGCTTAGATTTATAGGATGCAGCTGTGTTTGTTTGTACGACACCATGGACCATCGGGTTCTGGTCCATGACTGGAATTCTCAGGTGCTACCATGATCCAAGTGATAAGTAATCAGGACTTAAATAAAAAAAGATCAAGATTTTCAAATGCTGTTCCTTATTTCAGTGACCTTGCTGGAGGCACTTTAAAGGGGGCTGATTTGCAGCCAATGCTGAGCCCCTGACCTCTGAAAATCAGGCCCCTTTTAGAGATCTCATGCTGGACCCCCCAAAATCACTAGCCCCCAAAAGTCTGAAGGGCTTGATTGTGGAAGCCTTAAGGATATTAAGCACTGACAAAGGCTGAGTGGAATCAAGCAGTTCAATGTCAATAAGGGTGTCAGACCCTGCCCCAAATTCTTAACACACAAATTGGGGGCAGGGGAAAGAGGGGTCTGGCATGTTCCAGGGGGTTATTTGTAGCAGGAGAGTAGCAGAACCCAGGAATCTTGACTCATTCCTTCCACCACACTGAGAGCATTTGGATGCGTAGAACAGTGTGATTCAGCTGAGAAAAACACAAGGAAATGAACCCCGAGAACAGCTGGTGCTCTGGTGTCAAACCCTGATCGATTTCTAGCAAATCTCCCCCAGTCCTCAAACACACACACACACCCCTTTGCTATATAGCTATATATATATATATATATTTTTTTTTTTTTTAAAGAAAACACAGGACTAGATCCTCAGCTAACTTCAATATGGCAGTTTAATCTAGCTGAAGATCTGGCCCTTAATTCTTTAGTGCTAATGCTGAATCTTATTTGTGAAGACAAAAAGAACCCAGCCCAAAAACACAAACAAAAAAACCCCAATGAGACAGGTGGTAAAAATAGAAAGGCAAAGTTACATATGAGTCAGAATTCCTCCTCCCTTTCTGCTAGATACAGTTATTATGTCTGATCTCATGCTCCTGGGATGGGAAGTTGTCCGGATTGGCGGGCGGATGATCAGCTTCAAGGAGATTGGTGCAAGCTGCGTTGCATGTGAACAGCACTCACTGCCTGCATGCTCTTTTGGAGGGGGGGCGGAGGCGGGTGGTTAAGTACTGTAGTAGTTTTCTTTTCCTTCTTGTGGTTTGGATCAAAACTAGATCCTCTCCTTGACATCTTGCTCAACAGCAGGGCCTGGACCTGGAGAGCTGTCAAGCCTACAAACTTTTTCCTTGCAAGCATTGCAAGAGCAATGTGCAAGAGTGTAGCGATGTCGTTTTCCCTGTCTCTTCACAGCACAGTCAACACAGATTGCGGCATGGGGTTACTGGGTAGCAAGGCTTAATCCTGGACACCTGTTTAGTAACAGACAAGGCATCACTAAGCAACTCACAACCGAGGGTACATTTCAGACATCCCCTGTGCCATGAAGCACAGAGGCAGGAGAACAAGGGGCTTACTGATACCCCTACCCCGAGGGGTTCAAATGTTTTGCCTCTCAGCACCATGCGGCGCGTGATCAAAAGACATTCGGAAATCTACTAGCAAAAAGGGACAGTCTGCTTAAAAATGTGAATGACAGGGCAGGCTCAGCGGCTCTTGCAGCCTTTGGGTTTTGGTGTTTCCCCTGGAGCAGAGGTGTAAGGGTAATTTTCATTGTTGGCATTATGGTAGTGCTAAGAGCCCCGGTCACAGACCAGTGCTAGGCACTGTACAAATACAGAAATTGCCAGAGCGGGCCCAAAGCATAGCCCATCTATGCTGGAGTTTCTCCACCTTTTCAGGTTGGCGACCCCTTATTTGAAAAAAAATAAAATAAAATAAAAATCGGTTGTTTTCCACGGCCTCCTTCCATTGACTTTGAAAGCTGAACAACAATCCTTAGTGCTTTTCCTGCATAGATCACAAAGTGCTTTACAAAGGAAGTCAGTATCATTACCCCCCTTTTATGGGTGGCGGAAATTGAGGCAGAGAGCGCCAAAGTAACTTGCCTAAGGTCACCCAGCAGCACAGCCAAGACTAGGATGCAGGTTTCCTGTCTCCCCTGCCAGTCCAGCGGCTAACCAGCTAGACCAGGCCACTTCCCTCTAAGGGGCTCTAACTGATTTCCATGTTCGGAGAGATAAACGGGATACTTGACCTTGGAGAGGAAGGGCGTGCAGGGAATGAGATTCTCTTTGCTTTAGACTGGGATACAATTTTCAAGATTTTGCCCCTGATCCCATTGGGGTTGGGACCCACCCCTTGACAAACCCCGCCGTAGCCATCCAGCAGCCGTGTCCAGGGCCAGATGTTTCAGAGGGGAAGTACAGGAAACTTCAGAGTACTATTTCTATTACTGTAGCACTGAGAGGCCCACATCCGAGATCGGTGCCCCGTTGTGCCGGGGGCTGCACAGACACTGAGTGAGAGACAGGCCCTGTCCTGAAAAGCTCACAGTCTAAACAGACCAAGGAAGGATTGTTATCCCTGTCTGACACATGGGGAAACTGAGGCCCGGAGCAGGGGAGATTTACAAAGTTGCCTAAAGGATTTAGGCTCAGTGATTTGGTACCTTTGGTTCGTTTGAAAATCCCACCCTAAAGGCCTTGCCCAAGGTCACCCATGGAGTTTGTGGCAGAACCAGGAACTAAGCCCAGTTCTCCTGAGGCCCAGTTCAGCGTGTTCACCACAAGTGCTTAGATCAGTGGACCTAGATGGTCAACGCTTTGGGACAGGAATCTGGCTGGGCTGTAAAGCATCAAGCATGCCACTGCGGCTATAACAAAATGATCCCCATCATCGTTAGCACATAGCTTTGGAGTTATTTTGGACCAAACTCAGCTGCCCTTTGCTCATCCTTTCCTCCAGACAAACACCTCTTGAAGTCGTTGGCTGTAGCGGTGTAGGCTAGACATTTCAGACAGCAACTGCAGCAAACCTACCTCGCGAAGAGACGGTGGCTAGGCTGACAGAAGAATTCCTCTCTCGACCTTGCAATGTCTATACTGGGACTTAGACATTGTAAAGCCAACATCGAAGGTCACCCCTGAGCAACAGAACGCAGTTGGCCTGAGTTTTAGGTGTAGAACAGGCCTGAGACTCTTTTCCCCACATATGCAGCCTGCCCCCCCCCCCCCATTTAACTGCATTTTCCTCTCCTACCTCCCTGGCTTGTGTCAAACAGAATCTGAGCCAGCCCGGCTCCCTTCCTTCACTGCGGCCCAGCGGGTTGCCCACTGGAGCTGGATTTTTGCAGCCCTAGGAGCTAAGCTTTGCAGTGCCTGCCAAGGGAGCTGCTCCAGCAGAGCCAGCTATGCAGGGAATCTTTGGTAGCAGAGTCTGTTTTCCTGCCTGGGGGGCGGGGGGGGGGAATGTGTCCTTGGTATCTCTCAGCAGATAGTCCAAGGCCTGAACAGGCCCATGGAGACCTCTCACCCCTAGAGTCTGCTCCTCTAGGGGAAGGATGTGGGAGTGGGTGCTGGGAGAAAGGGGGAGGGGGTGGAGCTTACACACTCCTGCTGACCAACAAGATTCATTTCCAAAAACTTCAGGGAAGTTCCAATCTCTCTCTCAGTGAAATGTGTTTATAACATGGGGCGCTTGTTGCATGGACCTCAAAGCACCTTAATCAGCAGCTTCCTGACTACACCTGCCCCACGAAACTTCTGAGTGGTATTACACCCCTTTTACAGAGAGGGAAACTGAGGCACAGAGAGGCAATTTGATCTGCCCAAGGTCACGCAGCCAGTCACAGGCAAAGTGGGGAGCAGAACCCAAGAGTCCTCTGTTCTACCCGCTAGATGACACTCCCTTCCTCTTTGCTTTACACACTTTCTGTCCTGCAGCTCATTCGGAGTTCAGTTCCCTGTCACTGTTCGAGTCGGCACAACAGTGCAGGCTTGTCTACATTTGGAAACTTACCAAAAATTGCTTTTCTGGAATAGTTATTTCAGTGCAAGCCACCCACTTATGCCAGAATAGCTATTCTGCTCCGTTTCCAAGGGTAAACAAGCCTTAAGAAGAGATGGCTCTTATAATGGATAGATCCCAAAGCAGTGATCCCTGTTGTAGGGATGGGGAAACTGAAGCACAGAGCTTGGTTGGGGGTATGGGGGTCCAAGCTATGTTAGGAACGGGAACATTTGCTTCCTAACCCGCAGTCTCCCAATGGGGGAAAAATGGGTGTTTGCTGCCGCTGCATTCGAATGTCAGCCCCTATAAAAGTTCATCAACCCGCCAGGATTGTCCTGGAGTCTCCAGCAATTCAAGATTAATCTTTAATTAAAGATTATGTCACGAGATGAAACCGCCAGGAATACGTCCCACCACAACTGGCAGCCCTAGCCCGAGGGGTGGGTTTCAGCTCTTTTTATGATCAGCCCGTAGATGGGGCTTTTCAGAGAAGGGATCCTGCTACTGATTCGGTCAAAGTTCCCCTGGAAGGTGTGGGGGGGAACGGGGGGGGGGGAGAAGACAACTAAAATTGGTTTCAACCAGTTTCTCCAGCTGCCTGCATTTCCAAGATGCTCCCCCGGTTGTGACTCATGGTAGGGATGAGAAACACCCCTGTTTCCTGCAACTCAGGCACACTCAAGCACCCAGAGCAGAAGCTGGAGGAAGTTGGTGGAAGAACCAGCCCAGAGCATGCGGCCGACGTGTGAGCACCCATGTGAAAGAGGGCCCTGGCCAATCAGCAGGCGCCTGATCCCACCAACTGGCCAATCGGCATCCTCTTGCACTGCGTGCCCTGGTGAATGGAGCGAAACACCCAGCACAGCCCGGCTGTGGGAAAGGACGAGTGGGTGCGTGTCTGTCTGACCCCTCGGGAAAGCCGCATGCAGGAGAGGAACCAGGCCTTGGCGAGAGGCCCAGATGCTGCAACAGACGCGGTCCCTGTTAGCTGAAGTGCAACGGGTTCAGGGCACCGCGCTGCAGACCCCGCACCAGCCTCCTGGGTTCTCTTCCCAGCTATGTCACTGATTCAGTGGGCGACCTTAGCTTCCCTGTGCCTCAGTTTCCCTCCCCTCTGGAAAATGAGGGTGAATTTCTACCCACTCAGGGGCTTAGAGATTGCAAAAAGGACCCCGAGTTCTAAACACAGAGCCTGAGAACAGGATAGAGCCACAAAGTTTCATGCAGAGAGGAAGTTTTCGGAACGAATTTCATTGGCCAGAGCGTGTGGCAGCTGATGATGAGGCACACACAGGAGCCATTTGCAGCCTCTCCATAGTAAGGTCCACAGGGTATCACTCTCACTTCAGATAGGGGAAGACCCAGCTTCAATTTGTGCTCTGCCACAGATTCCCTGTGTGACCTTAGGCACATCACTTAGACCCAGATCTTTAAAAGGTATTTGGGGATCTAATGCCCATTGATTTCTCTGAGAGTCCAGCACCTCAATACCTTTGAGGCCCGTGCCTTGATCTGTGTGTGGCTCAGTTCCTCGCTGATAGCGCTGCCCTACCTCACAAGGGGGCTTTGCAGGGAGGATGAGGCATTCAGATACTCCAGTAACCAGGGCCAGTCTCTGCTAGTTCCTGAGCGTAAGGGCTGCTCTGGGAACAAGGAGAACGTGGTCCTTATGGCTAAGACACTGGATGGAAAAATCAGGCCCCTGGATTTCTAGTTCTTCTGGGCAAGTGAGATTCTGGCTGTAGAGAGAATTGGGACCTGCAAATCATCAGTGTTTAGGTTGCACTTGCAGACCCTGGCATGGAGGGTGCCAGAGGAAGCATTGGATTTTCAGAGAGGTGCTAAGTGCCCCACAGGGCCAGGGAAGCTCAGCACCTCTTGCAATCGGGGTAGAATGATGATACCACCACCAACTCAAGTGATGCAAGAAAGGCAGGGCAGGAACAGAGATTGTTCATTATGCTGAAGTCCCAGGTAGGCACTGGCATTTCCACAACCTGCTTCTGTTCGCCCCACAAAGCTGAGACATACGCAAATCCCAGGATGAGTCAGTCAGGTGTCAGCCACTGTCCCCTGAGTGCATAGCCTGAGGTAGGAGCTCTGCATAGCTAGGCCGTAGACTCACCGAGAGCACTGCCGCAACACAACCAGGCCTGGGACACTGGCTGCTCATTCCCTGCCTCGGTGCGAGTCAGCCCGGACACCCCACAATATGCTTTTCACTCTAGCCCTGGGCAAGCAATTCCCTTCCCTACAAGGAGGATGAGAGCAGAACCAGCCCACTCACCCCTCACATCTTGTGGCAAGACCTGCATCTCATTTTATTTGAAAATTTAGGGAGTTTCAGACAGTAGCCCTCTGTCTCTGGCAAGCCCTGGACTTGGTTCTAATATCATTGCCCCTTTTCCCAACAGTAACGTCCAATTCTTGCACCAGCATCACTGCACTGCCAGGTGGTAGCAAATATTGAGGGTGTTGCACATCACCTGCTCAGTGGAGGAGAATTTAGTGAGCAGACGCTGGACACTTCTGAAGTTTTACTGACACACACACAC
>NC_133779.1:49055624-49239246 GCF_003597395.2 Chelonoidis abingdonii | reverse complement strand
TTCTGGGACAGAGGTGGTCAAACAGCACGGAGGGCTAGTCATTCCCCCAGGAATCTCAGTCCAACCCCAAAGCCTGGTCCTGGAGAACAGCCCTGACTCCAGGAATAGCTCCAATCAGAGCTTTATACAGAACTTTTTATAACCAAAATCTGACAAACAAGTATTTATTCCAGTCTAAAACCTTGCTCGCACAGGAAGCAAAATAATTTGAAAGGTGCACAATGGTGCCACCTGTTGACACATGCAATCACACAACTCTGCAGCACATTTTGTGCCAAAGAATCCTGAAGCCCTTTGCAAACCATACAGGGGGTCATGTCATCTATCTGTGAAATGCAGCCACTTCTAGGATGGGATATGGCAGCTGTTTAACACAGGGCAAAGCAACAATAGAAGATTGTCTAGGACATTAAGCAAAATATACTATATCCAGTTGAAAATGCTGGGCAAATTTAAGGTGGCAGAAATGTTACCCTAACTGGAATTTGGCCAGGACACCAGCGCTACGATGCATAAGGTGGCAACGGGATTTTAAGGGATTGAGATCTTAGTGTTATGACTCAGCGGAAAGATGGCCCATTAGCCCCAAAAGGCTCAGAAAGCTGTTTGTAGACCATAGCGATTGTCAAGCTTGATGGGCTCTGTTGGAAGAAAACCCCCTATTGAGCCCTGAGTACTACTGTCTGCAGCACAGTGTCCCCTTCTGGACAATGATTCAGGACTGACTCCGGAGTCAGCTGGAGTCACCAACAGTTCCTGCAATACCTTGGTTTCTCTCCAGCTCAGGTACTAATAAGGTGACCAGAGGTCCTGATTTTATAGGAACAGTCTCGATTTTTGGGTCTTTCTTATATAGGCTCCTATTACCCCCCACCCCCGTCCCAATTTTTCACATTTGCTGTCTGGTCACCCTAGGTACTAACCACACCTGTCCCTGTTTAGCTGTGGAGATCTGCTGAGACTGAACAAGTTGTTCCCTAGAAAGCAGGACGCCTCAAGCAGAACATTTTGGGTGCAGAGAGAAAATTCAGTATCTTTTGCCAACATCTGTCCATGCGAGGTAAGCTCAGCCCAGCCGCTCTCTGATTGGAGGGGGCCCTCTCTTCACATGATCAGCCATGCATCAGACGCATGCTGCTTGTTGACTTTAAAGAAAGTCACCAATGACAGGTCCCCTCCCTATTTGCATGTTAACTGTGCTTATATGGATCTGGGGGTTATTGAGCAAGAAGAAAAAAATCCCACAGCCCTGAAACACACACATTGCAACCAGAACTCTGGCCAGATGCCAGCGGAGATAGGTAGCCTGCAAAACACATGAGGAGCAGTGGTGATTAAAATCTCTCACTTACCCTTTCTGTATAATACAAAAACAGGGGGTGGGAGGAGGGTGAAAGGAGAGGCCCCGGTTATTAGATGGATTCAAGGATTACAAACAACCTGGGGAATGACCAGCTGCAGGCTATAACCTGTGGAACTCCACACTACTGGGTATTACCAAGAGTAACCCATAGAACTCAGAGCTGCAGGATATTACCAAGGTCATGCTGTGGAATTCATATGCATGGGGTATTCGAGGAACAATCTGTGGAACATGTTGCTGTCACACTCTGTTCTTGGATGTTTTATCGGCTGTGGGGATTGAACCTGGGCCCTCTGGATCTCAAAACATGAACCGCTACTTCCTGAGTTAAAAGAGCAACCTCTGTTACCCAAGGTGGCAACAGGCTGTGTGTGTGGCCCAGATACCACTAGACAAGGACTAAGCGACACCCACTCCATGTGGTGCTCTCACTGCTGCAAATTACTGAGGTTAGCCTATGGTCTAGCTACTGTAGGGTATAATTGAGAGCAACTTTTGGAACTCCCTGCTGCAGGATGTGGTGGTGGGGGGAATTCCTTAGCGAGCTCACACCAAAAAATTGATATTCATGAGCATCATCTACAGTGCCAGGAGATAGGGTAACTAGTGCAAGGGCTGTTCATCCCTTTGTGTCAGGGTATTAATGAATTGTCTTGGAAGAGTCAGGAAGAAAATTCCTCTCTGCCTCCATGGGACTGTGGTGTACAATCAGATGGCACATTTTCCTCTAAGGACTCCTGCGGGTGTCTCACGCTAAGGTCCAGGAATAAACAGAAATGCAGTGGTGGCTGCAGGGGCAGAGTGTCAAAAGCCATCTCCTGAAGGTCAGTGCTTGCTATTCAGTCTGCTTCCATCCACCCACTACTGACCTGCTGGGTGACCCTGGGCAAGTCCCTCCCCTGCTCTGTGCCTCAGTTTCCCCTCCCACCCTCCATCTATTTAGCTCAAACTCTTCAGAGCAGAGACGGTCTCTCACTCTCTGTGCAGAGCTCAGGGCCCCGATCTCAGTCAGGGCTCACAGAAAACGCTGAAATATAAATAGAATAGAGTGGGTCCCAGCCCTCGGTGCTAATCCCTCCTGGGTACTTCAAGGGGGTTGCAGTTTGAATCCAGTTCAACTCATTAGTCCCTACAGTTTTTAGTGGGAATGATAAAGCGCCTGGTTTATACCACAGCTACTGCAGCCTCCTCTATGCTAGCAGCATAGCACCTGACTTATAATGACCCAAAGGGATGGACTGCAGCGTGCCTATAGGATTCACGGCGAATGAACTACATGACACTGACTCCTTCTAGCCTATTAGGGACATAGAAGTTCTGCAAAGGGCAGGTCTTCTGCATATCGACAATAAAACGCCTCAGATTTGCCCCAAAGCCTTGACATCTGAGGTATTAATAAGCTGAGTGCAATGACATACATATAGGCAAACACTCTCCTCCACCCCGTGCTACCAGCTGTTGCCATGTTATCGCAAGCCAAGTACTGTACTATTTTGTGTTTTCTGTTAAAGCCCCAGCTCCTGGAGTCACTTGATGTGAGAACTTTTTTAAATGAAAGCTGAGATTCCTGTAATGGCAAAGAAAATCTAATTGCCTGTTTCAGTGGGACTTCAGCCCCATGCAGGCAGAATTCCACTGGCACCGGAGCACTGTGGACTCATGTTACATATACCAGTATAATCAGTCCTCCAACTGCATTCCCACAATGCAATGTTCCCTTCAAGAGTGGCCTGGCTCTCTGGGCTGAAACACCACTCGCGCGGTAGTTACCATGATCCTTTGTTTACAGATGGGGAAACTGAGGCACAGAGCAGGGACACCAATTGCCAGCAGGCCAGTGGCAGAGATGGGAAGAGAAGCTAGCTCCCCCTCGGTCCCAATGCAGTGCTCTATCCTCTAGGCTACACTGCCTCCCTGGCAGCAACTTTTGGAAGGGATATTAAAGGTTGAGCTTCAGGGTTTAAGCCAATCTCTATCAGAGATCAGGATATGACCTATGCAGGGTGGAAGATTATTCCCCATCTGCTACCACAGAGCTCTCTGATACTTCAGAGGAAGGTGGAAGACGGGGCAGTAGGCTAGAGGCACCTCAGGTCTGATCCAGTCTGGCAGTTCCTGAGAGATCTAGGTTTTATTCCCTGCTCTGCCACAAATGTGGGGCAAGTCATACAGTCACCCTGTGCCTCAGTTTCCCAATCTGTAAACAAAGGATCATGGTAACTACCGCGCGAGTGGTGTTATGTTAGTGAAAAGCTCTTTGGCGATCTTTCGATGAAGTGAGCGATTGCCCAAAAACCATTCTACCAATGTTACCGAAAAAAAAAAATCTCAAAATCTTTGGCAAACAAGATCATCTGGAACTCCCCACTGGAGAGAGGCTGTTCCTGGAATAGCGGATCAGAGGTCATTTATGCAGCAGGAGGATTTATGTTATAGATACCAGATGAATCAGCAGCGTACTGGAGAGTGATGCATCATAGTGTATTATAAATCTGAAAGTAGAGAGGAGTTTAGCTATGACTGAGCCTTGGCATAGCCTAGGGATAATTAGGCAACAGAAATCCAGAAAAAGGGAGCATAGCAGGATGGGGAAGCAAGAACTAATTACACACAGGCAGGATTGCACATTTGTGTCAGCATTTTTTTTTTAATCAAAAAAATCTCTGCCACTGATCTGCTCAGTGATCTTGGCAAAGTCACTTTGCCTGTCATAATGGGGGTGGATGGGAAACCTGGGAGGTGCTGCGACCTCACGCCCCAGGTCACAATATTCAGAGCCGGGCCCAGCCCCATAGGCAAAGAGCTGCTGCTGCAGGTGATTTTATTAAAAAAATTATGGACACAAGAGATACAGACAAAGAGAAAAATCACAATTATCCACAATGTTTTTATCACCATGACAAATAGCACTTATTTGTAGCCTCCAAGCTCACAAACAAGGGTAGAAATGTAGCCACAGCTCACGATCAGCCCTCAATGGCTCAACATCCCGGAGCTGTAGAGAATTATGGACAATTAAGTGTCATAACAGGATAGGATGCAGCCAGGTTAGGACGGCAGCATGGCCTAGTGGCTAGCACACTGGCCTGGGCCACAGGAGACTGCCCTCTGCCACTGAGCAGGTAGGTGACGCCGTGTTGGACACTTCCCCTCCTACTCTTTGCCTCTCGTCTATTTAGACTGTAATTATAATAGAGATGGGTTGCAAAAGGGCTAGTCCCAAATCAACCCCCCTGGACCCAGTCCCATCTCTGAGCTTCAAGGTATTTGCTGCTAGATCCCAGGTCTGAGCTTTTAGCAAACAGCCTCTGTTGTTCTAATCAGCTGAGCCAAAAACCGCGCCATGGTATTCAAAGTCTGGGCCTGAATTTTGCAGCAGGAGCGTGCACCTCTGATTCTGAGCGGCCAGGGCCTCCCACAGCTAAGAAACCTCAAAGAGGGCAGGTACAAAAAGATCTCAGTTCCTCTGCAGCTTTCCACCCCATGGCTATTGGTCATGTTCTTTCTGCTTCTCTGTGCATCCCACATGAAAACTGACCTAGTTCTCATATTTGTTCTCAAATATTTCAGGATTCAGCTGAAATTTCAGCCTTCAAATTTTCACGTAAAAAAAGATTCTGTGGAAAATTGACAAATGTGAATTTCTTTCCACTGGAATTTTCCACAGGGGGGAACAAACCAAACATTTTTCACCTAGCCCTACCCCTGCCCCATCTCCTCTAGTGAGCCATAAAAGAAAGCCCCTCACCCCAATACCAGCCTAATGAGCCCCTGTTAAAACCCACTCCCAGTTCTATCCTGGCGCCGGCAGCTAGATTTAAAAGCAGGCAAAGGTGGGTGGAAATGAGGGTGACCAGATAGCAAGTGTGAAAAATCACGACAGGGGTGGGGGTAATAGGCACCCATATAAGATAAAGCCCCCCCAAATCAGGACTGTGCCTATAAAATCGGGACATCTGGTCACCCTAAAAATAAGGGTCAGAAATGTCACTGAGTGTTAATAGCAATGAATTGTCAAGTAACCTCAATAGTGATTTCTTCTTGGGAGTCAGTGGTGGTGGGACCTCGCCATCAGCCCCCAGTCCCACGATGCAGGTGAGGGCATCTGGTGCATGAATGCTGGCTCCCACATTCCTGATTGGCTGACATGTGAGCTGCGTGGTTCTTTCAGGGTGGTTCACAATCTTCTCACTGATCTGGGTAAGCTTCCACCTCTGGTGCGCTGCGGTTTTCCCCACTAGAGAATGGAGCTCGCGACCAGCCTGGAAATGTAGCCAGCAGTCGACTCGCGGAGATTAAAGCCCAGGGAGTCTCAGCCAAGAGTCTTTTCCCCCATAGGGCGTTTTGTGCATTCACTCGGAGCCACGTATCTGATAAGGAGGTGGTATGTGCCCCTCTGCCTTTTCCTGCTCCTTCAGCATCCTTTGTGATTTCATGGCACTTCTGAAGAGCAGTGCGTCTGGCAGCATGGCACCCCTGGGGTCCACACTGCTATAGAGGGGAGAGCGCCCCCTCCTGAGCCACCCACCTCACTCCCTGCAGCGCAGGGCCCTTACCATGCTGCGTGGCATTGGCATCAGCCCCAATGCAGAGGGAAGAGTCCCCCTTTCTGATTCACCGACCGCAGTTCCTGCCCCTTCTCCATTGATCCAGTACCAACTCAGAGCGCCTGCCAGTCAATCCCCATGCATCTGCCTTGCTGGGGTGGGCGATGTGCTGGTGAAGTGAAATTCTCCAGCCGGGGGCAGAATCTTTCTTGCCTGTTTCTGTAGTTGAATTTTAGCTCTTAATTTAAAAACTAAAACCAGTTTTTTTCCTATTTCACTCCCTGACTCCAAACTCCCAGCAGGCGGAGTGAGGCACTGAATCCTATGGGAAAGAAAGTGAGTCAGGAGCTCCTGCCAACCAAGAAGGAGACTGAAATTAGCTGCCAGGATGCTGGAAACACAAAAGGTTGGAGGGCATCTTGCCAGGCGGGTAGAGACCCAGAATAAGGCTGCAGCCCCGTGCGGGTTTGGTTTACAAGCACTTGTCCATCACGATGCCCTCGCTCCATTCCTGGTGTGCATGGCACACGTTTCATAGGCAGCATTCAGTTTTCCTACTCGCCCACCGCTCTGTGGCTATTAGGGGCCCTGGCAAGTATCAGATCCCTTCCCCAGACCTCTGCCCAGCTCTCCAGACAGAGGTGGGTAAGGGAGATAGAGACCCACTTACAACTCGTGTGCAGTGTGCGCAGCAAGCCATTTGTCTGTGCACACGCATGTTTTGCCCTCCTCAAACAGTTGCAATCGGTGCTCATGGAACAGAAGGAGCTGAATTCTCTCTGTAATTATGCAGCTATAACTCTCAGCGGCTCTGATCTCCGATCACTGATCGCAATTAGCTCTTCACAACAAGATTGGATTTAGAAGCGGGGAATCTTCAAAGACCCTCCTTCTAAGCTTGCCACACTGAGCAGGGTCCATAGAACCATCTACTGGTCCCTGCGACCGACCGAGGGGATGAATATTCCTTAGCAATTAAAATGCAGAGTAACCAGAGTCCTTGTCCCAGGAACTCGATATCCTGACGCACACACAACCCTGCTGTCCATCATAGGAACCATCCCCTGCTCACAGCCTGCTGAGGTCACATCTAGAAAGTTTTACTAGGCAAATTTCTCCCACCATGGCTCTCTCACAAGAGCTCACATATTTCTGGCTGCTGTCACCAGTGCACCGCATCCTTGCCGCCACAGGTTCTATTGGCAAAAGATGCACCACCCCGCCAGGTCTCCAATGCCAGAGCCATCCCAGCAACCCCAGGACTGAGAATTGTGGGTGCATCCAAGGCTGTGTGGAGGGAAGGCAGGATTTCCCAGTGAGGATCTGTCACAGGTCACTAAGGGAAGAGAGATGCCCTCTCTTAAAGGCAAGGGGAGCAGAGATCAAGTCACTGGGAGAAGCATGGGATGCTTGACTGAGGGAGTGGACTGCTCATAAACACACCCACTCCTGCTAGAGATTTGTGTTTATGGCTTTCTTGGAAATCATTAAACTTGGTAAGAACAGGCCCTGGAGCCTTTCACCTCTTAATCACTGGATCAAAGGCAGGTCTATACTTCGCAGCTACCATGGATTATCTGAGCACCTAACAATCTTCACAGATTTAGCCTCAGTCCCACTGCGAGTTAGAGCAGGGATATGATCACCATTTACAGAGGGGGAACAGAAGCACAGAGACAACACTTGACAGGCAGGGAATCAAACTCCTGTTTCCTAAGTCACAGGCAAGCGCTATAAACATTAGGCAATCCTGCCTCTCTCCAAACAGCCTTGGCTGACGGCTGTTCTATCAAGTAAGTTCGGTGGTCTCAGCCCAGCTTCCAAGTGACAAGTACACCACTCACCCAAAATGCTGACCCAAGTAGGCCAAACTCCATCACAGGACTGACAGACCTCCAGGTCAGTAGCCTCAGCGGGGAGGCCAGTGATTGAATGAAGCATGGAGGGGGATGTGGGGGGGAGAAGGGAGCTCACCCTGCCACTGCCCTATGAATAAATAGCACAGCACTTCTCATCAGCAGATTTCAGAGCACTTTACACAGGACATCAGCCCCATTTTACAGATGGGGAAACTGAGGCACGGGCAAGTCACTTCACTTCCCTAAGGTCACCCACCAGCAGAGAGAGACACCACTAAGACCAAAGCCCCAGGACGACACACTATCCGCTAGGCCATACTGCCTGTTGGTGGGCTTTGCTCTGTCCAGCCAACATTGTTCCCACAAGCGCTAACAGTAAAGCACTCTCCTTCCCCAGAAGTGTATCCTTTTCCAAATAGCCCTTCAGGCCTCTAGGAAAGGAGCAGACATTTCCTTGCTGGTTATAATCCTTTAGAAAACAGGCCAGCAGGGGAAGCTGGGTAGGATGTGATTTCAGCCCAGCCTCCACCTAGCAGAGGAAAATCGCCTCCCTAGAATTGAAACAAAGCTTGGGCAAAGGAAGAGGAAAGGGAGAGGACGACAGGACAGGAAACTCCTGCTCTTCAGACAGCGACACAAAACCTGCTTCTAATTCAGTCTGTAGGAGGCTGATGGCGCTTGGTGTTTGCACAGGCAAGGAGACAGCAAGGCCTCTGGCCAGGAGGAGGGGAGAGGCTTTTGTCCTGGTGTGTAAAAAAAGAACCAATGTCAAGTCTCCAGGCGAGAGCCTGGTGCAGGCGCCTGCCCTGTAATGGGGTGCAGCCACCCTGGGGGACACAGAGCGCCTGCTATCTCTGCAGATGGGCTGAAGACAGGGAAGGCAAAAGCAGTAACGCTTTCACACACCCAGGGCCGGTGCAACCATTTAGGCGAACTCAGCGGTTGCCTAGGGCGCCAAGATTTGGGGGCGCCAAAAAGTGGCGCCCCAAAAATTTTTTTTAAATGGTTGCAGCCGCTGCTGCTGGAGGGGCTGCGTTGCCCCCGGGGTCAGCGAGCCGCAGCCACAGCCCGGCAGCCCAGGGCGCCCCCTCCCTTGGGTAAGGAGCCCACTGGGGGTCAGTCCGCCACCTTGCAGACAGCCCGGCAGCACAGGCGCCCCCGCCTTCCCAGGGTCCATGCGAGCCGCCGCCGACCAGCCCGGACAGCCAAGTGGGTTCCCCTGCCAGGGAAATCCCTCCGGCTGACCGCTTGCCGCGGCAGGCGGCTCTAACCTGTGGTCAGGGGCCTGCCGGCTGCAGCGCAGCCCGGAGATTTTCCCTGGTCACGGCGCCGCCGATGGTGGGTGGCAGGGAGCGCTCCTCGGTAGCGTCCTGTATGTTGTGGCCTGTCGTGATGGTCCAGTACGTCTCAGCGCGGTCTCGGTGAAGGACCGCCCACAGGCACCACTGCGGCAGCTCCACCGGAGCCGGGACACGCCGGGGGCGGCAAAATTGCGTCGCCTAGGGCGCTCAAATCCTAGCGCCGGTCCTGCACACACCTCAGAAGCGTTTGTCTCCAGTAGTGTTCAGACCCCTGACTGCACAGGCAGGGACTTGGCCACAGTCACTCTAGCCTCAGTTCCCCCTCTGTTAACAATCAAGTAAATCAGGGTTGGCAGGACCTCAGGAGTGTATCTAGTCCAACCCTGCTCAGAGCAGGACCAATCCCTCAACTAAATCATCCCCGCCAGGACTTTGTCAAACCTGACCTTAAAAACCTCTAAGGAAGGAGATTCCACCTACCTAGGCACCCATTCCAGTGCTTCCATCCTCCTGTGAAAAAGCGTTCCTAATATTCATTTAAAACTGCAACTTGAGAACATATACTCCTTGTCTGTCATCTGCTACCACTGAGAACAACTAATCCACTCTTTGGAACATCCTTCCCTTTCGGACAAGGTAGTTGAAAGCAGCTGTCAAATCCTCCTCATTCTTCTCTTCTGCAGACTAATAATCCCAGTTCCCTCACCTCTCCTCATAACATGTGCTCCAGCCCCTAATCATTTTTGTTGCCCTGTGCTGGACTCTTCCCAATTTTTCCACATCCTTCTTGTAGTGTGGGCCCAAAACTGGACACAGTACTCCAGATGAGGCCTCACCAATGTCAAATAGAGGGAATGATCACATCCCTCGATCTGCTGGCAGGCCCCACTTATACAGCCCAAAATGCTGTTAGCCTTCTTGGCAACAAGGGCACACTGTCGCCTGATATCCAGCTTCTCATCCACTGTAACTGCTAGGTCCTTTCTGCAGACTGCTGCCTAGCCATTCGGTCCCTAGTCCTGTAACAGTGAATGGGATTCTTCTGTCCTATATGCAGGACTCTGCACTTGTCCTGTTTGAACCGCACAATTCTTTTGGCCCAGTCCTCTAATTTATCTAGGTCCCTCTATATCCTATCCCTACCCTCCAGTGTATCTACCACTCCTCTAAGTTTAGTGTCATCTGCAAACTTGCTGAGGGTGCAATCCACACCATCCTCCAGATCATTAATGAAGATATCGAACAAAAGCAGTCCCAGGACCGGCCCTTGAGGTACAATGGAGATAAGATACTTTGAAATGTACAGAGGGAAGATGCTACATAAGAGCAGGGCTGCCCAGAGGGTAGGCAAGTGGGGTGATTTGCCCCAGGCCCCAGGCTCTGCAAGGGCCCCCCGAGACTATAGTAGTCTATAACATTGCAACTTATTTTTATGGAAAAGGCCCCCGAAATTGCTTTGCCCCAAGCCCCCTGCATCCTCTGGGCGGCTCTGCATAAGAGCAAGGCAATTTTAATCTCTAAACGTCCCTGCTCTCTGTCTCAGGCCCATCGCTGTAAAAGTCTTCACCAAAACGGTGTAAATAAACCAGTGTCACCGACCCCTGCCTTGCAAAAGGAGCTGATGCTGCGTGCTCACCGGCCACAGCACCACTTCCTTGGCCTGTGAGGCTGCGAACAGCATGTTCCCTTCTCCCAGGAGTTCCTGTCATACCACAAGACTGAAGCCCTCTGTGGAGCCCTTGCAAACACAGATCTTACAGCTTCGCTTAGCTCAGCATGTCTCGCTGCAGAGAGCAGAGGAGGAAACTTTTAACAGCCCCTTTCTGCTGAATAGCAGTTTAAAAATATGACAGTGAAGGGTTCAACAGGGTTCGGCAGCCTCTTCTTTTGAATCCCGTGTTACAGGAAGAGGAACAGACTCTGCAGTGACAGCAGCTAGGGGGAGAGTAACAATGACTGGATATGGGGAGACAGCATAGACAACCCATTGAACTCCTGGCCACATGCTATTCATGATATTAACCTGGGGAACTAACTGAGGCAAAGGATTACTGAGGTTAATTTATGGAACTCACTCCCCCCTGACATGAATTAGAGCTGGGTAAGGAACAGCAATTCCATCAGATTTTGAGATTTCAAAACTTGGTTTCATTCCCATTTGGAACAAACACCAACAATTTCAAAGTTCTTCACCCATTTTGACTAGGAGGCAGAGGGGGGTCTCACCTAGGGGTCAGAGCAGGCATCCAGGGCAGAGAAACAAGACCGAGGGTTAAGGCCAAGGCAGAATCAGAACTGAGAAGGGCCAGACCAGGTTACCTGGAATCTGAGAAGGCAGGAACAGGACTGGGCCAAAGCCAGCACCCTGCTGCTGCTGCTAAGAGCAGGTGTGCTGATCCCCTCAGCCAGTCAGGCAGCTGGGCCAGTCTGGAGGCTTAACTGGGCCCAGATGCACTCGTTAGACTGCAGGGTAAGCTGGCAGGTAAGCGCCTAGCAGTGGGCCCTTCCATCAGACAGAACAGGGACAGTCACATGGTGGGTTCCCTCAGAGACAGGGTAACTGGACTTTGAGGAGCTGGGAGCCAGGATTCACAGGGTACATCTACGCAGGGATAAAAGACCCGCGGCACAGCCATGTCTGGCCAGCGTCAGCTGACTCTGGTTCCAGGGCTAAAAATTGCTGTGTAGACGTTCAGGCTTGGGCTGGAAGCCCGAGTTCTGGGACCCTCCATCCTTGCAGGCCAGCCGTGGGTTTTTTATCCTGTGTAGTCGTACTCTCAGGGCCTCCCGGTTCCCAGCCAGAGGAGCAGGCAGGGTAGGGTGACCAGACAGCAAGTGTGAAAAATCAGGACTGGGGTGGGGGATAATAGGAATCTATATAAGAAAAAGACCCCAAAATCAGGACAGGACTGTCCCTATAAAATCGGGACATCTGGTCACCCTAAGGCAGGGAACCGCCTCCACCAGAAACCTGTCCATTTTCTGGCAGAATTTCATGGCAATCGGCGCCGTCGTGCAAAAAGTTTCAGTCGCCGCAGACTGACCAATTCCAACCCTGTCACCATCCCTGCCTCCAGCTCTCCCTGCCGGGCTGAGGGGGTCAGCCTCATAGGTACCCGGCCGCACTGGGCTGCATCCACCCAGATCTGCTTCGCAAGCTCCAGCCCCCAGGTGAAATGAAAATAAAACCCCATTGTGGGCAAAGAGGGCAGGAGAAAAAGGAGCAGAATCTGGCCTGTCGGTCTTTCGGAGAAAGCCCCTGGGAATGTTTTCCTTTCGCACTGAGTCATAGGTTGTGAAATCCATGCTGCTGCAAGGGTGGGGAATAACCCCATGGTTATGTAACTGGCTCCGAGGAAGGGCAGCTGGCAGCACATGAACAGACAGAGCCTGGGCGGGAGCAGGACCGGGACCCCAGCAGCCTACCTGGGACATCGTCTTTGTGCAGGGAGACGCAAGTTGGTGACAGGGACAGCCCTGGAGACACAAGGGGCCTTATTCTGAGTCACATCACAGGGCCTGATTCTCTGGTTACGTTCTGGGCCCTGTTCTCAGACACAGCCAGGCCCCTCTTGGCTTCTCTGGTGGCGGGAGGGGCCCCCTGAGACCAGGTGAAAACGCCCCCCTGAGAATCCCCCCTGCGCCTCCCTGGCCAGTGTGGATCCATTAGCATAAGGGTCCTGTACCCCCCGCCCCCAGCATAGGGGGTTGCTTGGGGTGTGGCTGGAGCACGTGTGCTGCAACAATTCTCTGCTCCCAGGGGGCCATGTAGGGTGACCAGATGTCTCAATTTTATAGGGACCATCCTGCTTTTTGGGTCTTTTTCTTATATAGGCTCCTGTTACCCCCCACCTTGTGTCCCGATTTTTCACATTTGCTGTCTGGTCACCCCAGCCATGGGTATCAGCACGTGATTCAGAACAGGCTGGAGGCTGCTGAGCTCAGTGCTCCGCGGGTTAATCCAGCACCCAGGGGGCTGGGGAGTATCAAAGCTTCCCTCTCCTCAGGTTATTACAGTGCCTGCCTGACTGATGACAAGTGGGACATGCAGCGCTGGGAAGAGGAACAATTTCCCAGCCTTCCTGCTCTGCCAGGTGTCTGTCCCTGATCATTTCTGTCAGGCAATTACACCCTCACCTCCCTCGGCTTTGAGAATTTGCAGCCAGGCTGGAATGGTTCCACCTACTGCGGCCACCAGGTCTCCTGAGCGCAGCTGGGAAAGTGTTTATCAGCAAGAAACATTTGTTGTTCAGCCCTCAGGAGGCTGATGACATGGGGGCTTGCGGATGTGCAAACACACACCAGACGCACGCACACACAGACACGTACACACACGTGCGTGTGCACATACTGTACCCACATAAACATGCACACACGTGTACCCCCACACACAGACACACACGCACTGGCGTGCACATGCACCAACGTGCTCCTGTGCGCACACATGCATGTACACACACAGCCCCACCCACGCACACATAATCATGTACACACATATGTTAGAGAGCTTATTCCTTCACTCTCTCACTTCCCTGGTCCTTCTCGCATGAACAGAAAGCAACAATACCCGATGTCTGAAGGTGCAAACCATTCAGTGTTTATTGGGGTAAACTTCCGGCAAGCTTAAATCGAGTGAAAGATGGCCCTTACACGGATTCTTTCTTGTATACCTCTATAACGAGCTAAATGATAAACATATACCTACATTCTTAAAGTATAAGCCTTTACAGACAGGCTTGAATATCTATATCCTAACAACATATATACAGCCCCCCGCCCCCCCCATAAACATGCACACGTGTACCCACACACATACACACACACTCCTATGCATATCCACATGCACACACGTGCATACACACATGCCATTTCCCCATCGGTAAGTTGGGGACAATGTTAACTCCCCTACTGCACCTCACTGATATATTGCAAGGCCTAATTAAAGCAGGTTCCTCCAGCACTTGGAGACCCTCTGCAGAAGCACTGAGCGCATGATCACACTGGCTGAGTGGCTTTGCCAGGTAATGCTCGCAGAGGGCTTGGACGATGGAAAGCCCTGTCATAGCACTATACTAAGCAGGATGAATCTGCGTTCTGGAAAGGTGGAATAGGGTTAGCCGACTGGAATGCTGAGGTTCTGATGGGCATTCACAAATGGGAAAGAAAGAAAGAAAGAAAAGAAAAATCATAATATACAAGGGATCCAGAGCAGCGCCGGTGTTAGTCCTTTGGGGGCCGAAGCAGGAGTATTTGGGGATCTACACGTACTAATAATTAATAGAGCTAGGCAGGGCTATAAGCAATTGATGAGTCTACCTATGCCTAGCACTGGGTCTGATCCAGAGTGAATCCAGCACCAACTTGTCCCATTCCATTAGATAAGGGGTTGCCAGGAGTAAATGCCCCTGCACTCTGTGCCAGCTCCCCTCCTCTGCTCCTTGGCCCTGGGAGAGGTAGCTGGAGGGTGAAATGGTGCAGTACAGGATGTTCTGTCTCAGCCACAGAGGCATCAAAGTGCCTGTGAATTACAAGCAGCCGAGTGACGTTAACAAGCAGTTGGTGCCCCAGGTACGCACAGCCAGACTCAGGGCGGGGGGTAGGTGCATGTGCGTTCACTGCTTCACTCTCCTAACTGCTCATTACTTTCACTCAGCCTTGCTGCCTTGGGGGAGTTGCCCCAAAAGTTAGTGAGGGAGGCGAGCTGCAATTACATTATGTAACAAATGAAAGAGGAGCAACGTTCCAAGTGCAACCCAAGCTCTTGGGGGGCGAGGGGGGGGTGATGGATGGGAGCTGGGAGGAGCTGTCTACCAGGAGCCTTTCGTAGCCCTTGTCATTTCTAGTGGGTTGCAGAGACTTTTCAAGGTCGCATCTCCCGAGGCCTGATCACCAAGTGATCTAACTCATCATATCTGCAATGGAGTCCTAGCAATTAACACCAGCTAAAAATCTTGCCCACTGACTTCCATGAAGCTATGGCCGATTTACACTGGCTGGGGAGCTGGCCCCTCAGCTTGCTAGCCAAATCCAGCCTGGGTTGGTAATGATGGGAATTAACCTGGAAGCAACTGGTAACCTCGTTCCCACCTGAAGGCCGTTAGGTGACGTGCGTGAAATAAATTTGGTGGGTGAAGCTTGTCCTGCCGCTGTCCTTGCGGCTATTTTGCCAGGAAGAGGCCTGGTGAGAGGTATAAACCAGGGCAAATGATGCCAACTGGTGTGGCCCAGAAGAAAGATCTCCCTCTCCCCCATTCATGCTTCTCTTCATCTGGAGCCTGGGTTTGAATCCTCACTAGGAAGCCTGCTGTGGAACTAAAAGGCATTACCCTTAAAACTGATACAAGGAAAGACTTTAGCTGCATAGTTAATCTGTGGAACTCTCTGCTACAGGAGATCATGGATGCTAAGACCTTAGTAATAGATAGGTATCCAGTCAGTGCCCAGCACAGAAACAAAGGGTTAATCCTTTAAACTTTTCTGATTGACAGGCAAATGAATGCTTAGGAAGATACTTAGCTA
Source organism: Chelonoidis abingdonii (assembly GCF_003597395.2). Lineage (NCBI taxonomy): Eukaryota > Metazoa > Chordata > Testudines > Testudinidae > Chelonoidis > Chelonoidis abingdonii. The sequence continues at coordinate 49,223,657 of NC_133779.1, read as the reverse complement.
TCACAATACTCTAACTTCATATCTGTATACTATTTTTTCCCCAAGGCATCTATCACTGAACTAACTATACCACTAGAGGCATTAGTCCTTCTGTCAAGACGACAATAGGTTCCGTCCACTCTGCCTCCCCACCCTCTTCCCCTCTGATTTCTTCCGGCCCAGTCTCCGCGCAAGCGATCTGAAATGCCAGATCTCAGCACGGAAACCCATTTCTGCCCACGCAGCACCTTGCATCACGAGCCCAGAAGCTGCTTTCTGGTCTGTGCTGCAGAGCTGGCTTCCTCCGGAAAGCGAAGTAAAGCTCCATCCAGAACAACATGTTCTTTCCTGTGCAAAGCACCTCAGCAGTACATATAGAAACAACACATGTAGAAACAGGGCTGGCTCTGTGGTGGAGTTGACCAGAGAAGTCACCAGGGCTGGCGCTTCCATTTAGGCTACCTAGGTGATCACCTAGGGCACCAGGATTTGGGGGGCATCATTTTGCCACCCTCGGCGGCAATTCGGCCGTGGGGGGTCCTTCTGCGCTCCGGGTCTTCGGCGGCAATTCTGCAGTGGGTCCTTCACTTGCTCCAGGACCCCCCGCTGAAGTGCCCAGAAGACCAGGAGCTGCGGAAGGACCCTCCCACCGCAGAATTGCCGCCGACCGGGGCACGGAAGGACCCCCGCCTAGGGCGCCAAAAACCCTGGCGCCGCTCCTGGAAGTCACCGCCATGGGACTGAGCTATAACTGTGGTCCAGGGTGCCCTGGAAGAAGAGCTGTGTCTGTAGCTGATTTTTCAGCTGATGAGCACTTCTGAAAAGTGTGTGGGGGGGGAGGGATTGAGGGGGGTGGAAGTCTTTGGTGTTAATGTGAAAACGAGATTTTATTTCCCCAAATTTTTTTATGGCAAATAGAAAAGTTGGGGGGAAAAATAGCTTCAAGTCAAACGAAGCATTTTGTACAACTCCAAATGAAATGGTGCGTGTTGAGTTTTGAGCCGTTTATTAGGGATTCTTTGGGGGCAGGTCTCTGGCGGGTGTTAGCCAGGAGGGCAGATGAAATGATCACAGTGGTCTCTTCTGGCCTCGGAATCTGGGAGTCTATCCAGGAGCTTTTTTAATGTTTGAAAAATAAAATTGAAATCAATTTCAAAGAGAAAGTCAAAAAAATCAAGATGGCCGGCCTCTTTCGGCATTTCTTTGGAGGGAGATTGATTTTGTTGGGGGGTTTTTTTGGAGGGGGGGAGGGTGTTACATGAACAATTCGATGAAACTGGTGCAAATTTGTGAAACGTTTCAGTGTCGCCGTGTCTGGATTTTTTGCTGTTTTTTTTTTTATTATTATTTTATTTTTTTTGCCCAGCTCTAACAGGAAGCCCCGTATGGGATCTGCCTCCGTGGCCATCTCAGCTGAGAAGCATCCCTGAGCTGTAACCAGATCAGGTTCCTCATGGCCTGGGTCTCGGGGACTTGAAACAGGCTGCAGTAGGGCCAGGCGGCCGTGAGCAGCCCCGTCCCACAGCGAGGGGCCAGGAGATCCTGGCCTAACCAGCTGCAAGCCCCCGTGCTTGTGGCACTGTGCCGGTGCAGCCCCATTCGTTCTCCTAGGGGCGAGCTGGTCTGGGAATAACAAGGACCACTGAGAAACGGTACCTACTCCATCACGCCTCCTCTCTCCCCCTGTGCCACAGGCAGCCCTTAGTCATATCATCTGAGAGTCTGCGGTCAGATTGTCCAGTCTGACCTCCTCCACATTATGGGCCACCAGACACCACCCAAGCCCGACTACCCGGATGAGACCAAAGTCTCACAGCCCTCAGGAGACTCAGCTGTAGTGTGCCACGGGCGGAGAACGGAGGGGACCGAGTTAAACCAAGCCCCGAGGCCCCCGCAACGGCAAGGAATTGATCAAGTGCAGCGCTCTGTGCTGGTGTGAACAGGGCCTACATATCTGTAGACAGGCCTTCAGATATCTCCACAGGCCAAAGAGGCCAGAGTGTTGCCAGGTGTCAAGGCATCTCTTTGGGGCAGACCCTGCATCCCCAGTGGCTACCCGTCTGAGCCCACTCTGGCTCTGCTTCCAGATGGCCAAGAACCTAGTGTCTTTGCCAAGATGCCTACAAAAACACTCGACAGTGGTTAGCCCGCCAGATCAAACCCATAGTCAATGCAGTCCAGCATACCCTGCTTCCTGTCTATATCAGATCAGCCCGGAGGTCCCATGTGGCACGGTACCTGCCTTCCAGAAGCCGTTAACACCTGACACTTCCATTAATTGGCAGAAATAAGCCAACCCCAGAGTGCACCTGTCTGATTGCAGCACCACATGCACGGGGACAAGGGAATCCATGTGCAAACGTTTTCCAATTGCCTCGGCCACCTTTCAGTGCTGACACTCTCCCCCCCCGCCCCCGCTCCTGGGGCAAGAACCTCCGATAATAATCCTTGTTACATAGTTTCATTCCTAGCAGCCCAGCACTCGAACAAAAAGAATCTGCAGACAGCCTGGGGCTGGTGTCAGCTCCACTGGTGCCAGCAAGGTGGGACTGGCCCGGCTGGGCACGTGCAGGGCAACCTGCCCAGTAAGTACCTGAGCAAAAGAGACATCTGCCGTCGACAGCAACTTCCAGTCCCTGGGTGCTTGTGAGTCACGTCCAGCTGGGGCAAGGAGAGCCTGGAATGAGTGAAGCACAGATCAGCCTGCCCGAGCAGCGCTAGCATCCAGGGCAGGGGGATGCCCAGGACAGAGCTGAGGGCGTGACTGCAAGTGAAAACATTCACATTCACACCCCAGTGCCCGCTCCACCCTGGAAAACAGCCTCAGCCGCATGAGAGGATCCCCGGCTGCTGTCAATCAGCAGCTCTTCCCCAGCTCCTGTTTTCGCCAGCGGAGCCTCTGACCCAACGTGGTTTCAAATCGCACAAGGGTCCAGCTGAGCCTGAAGGCCAAAGGTCATGACACTGCAGGGTTGTGGCCTTCCGTAGGGAGGTGCTGCCACCTGTCAGGCAGAACCGTCTAGCACCCAGCCGGGGCACTGAGGTCAGCAGTGATGGAGCAAGGGTGTCTCAAGCCAGCCATCCTACTGCACAGCACCCCTTGGGGACCAGCACTGGCCCAGAAGGGAGAGCACCCCCTGCTGAGCTTACAACCCCCTTCCTGGCCCCTCCGTGGGGTTTCCTAGCTGGTCTCCCCCAGGCAGGTTCTGAAGGGGCAGTGCCCTGCTTCACGCAGGGAGATGGGCTGCAGAGGCCAACCCGACCCTCAATGAACAGGGCTGCCTTGGCCTCAGCCGGCTCCGCGGGGGTCACTGGGCTTTTCCTGTCCCTGTCCTGTGGGAAGTGATTGTCGGTGGTGTCACCAATGCACCAACACTGCTGGCCACAGAACTTATCCCCCCGGCTGCCTGCTTTCAGCATCGGGGAGGGCTCCAAATGCCCATAAACTGCCTGCCACCAGGGACGTGGTAACAGGATGGGGATGGTGTCATTACTGGGCTGGCTCTGTGGGCATTGAGGGGAAAGGAATGAAAGCGGCGTCTCTTCAGCGCAAATGGCTGGGCTGGAGCATGCTGGGAAGTGTTATCACGTCTCACACTACAGCCAACGGGTGGGAGCAGGTCAGTGAGCATGAGCAACCCTACAATAACAACCAGCGTGCGCTGATCACTGCTCACCAGTGACCCTACAATAACAACCAGAGCGCGCTGATCACTGTTCACCAGTGACCCTACAATAAAAACCAGAGCGCGCTGATCAGTGCTCACAAGTGACCCTACAATAACAACCAGTGTGCGCTGATCACTGCTCACCAGTGACCCTACAATAACAACCAGAGCGCGCTGATCAGTGCTCACAAGTGACCCTACAATAACAAACCAGAGTGTGCTGATCACTGTTCACAAGTGACCCTACAATAACAACCAGAGTGGCTGATCACTGCTCACAAGTGACCCTACAATAACAGCCAGAGTGCGCTGATCACTGCTCACAAGTGACCCTACAATAACAACCAGAGTGTGCTGACAATAACAAACCAGTTCTGGGCATGGTTGGGACCAGGAGTCGGTGAGGTGACCTGGCAGGGATGGTGCGCAATCTCGAGGCAGATAGTTGAGGGGAGGAGGTCGCCCCTGGGGCCAGGGGCTGAGATCCCAAGGCTGGGGCAGACGGCTCCGATTCGTAAACCTCACTGGGAACAGGCTGTGCCGTGCACAGTGAGCCAGGAGATCGAGTTCTCGCTAGTCCCTCCCTAGTTCCCCGCCTGGGGAGACAACACTCTGCACGTAGGCTCCTGCTCCGTCTCAGCAGCCTGGGATAAACAACGGCCACAGGCCCTGGAAGGGTGGGACGGTTTCCATGAACCCGACCCATCTGAGCTGCTCCTGACGTTCACCCTGTTCCCTGAGCCACAAGCACAAGGGCACATAAACACGGCCAGCTGCTGTGTGGATAAGGCAGCACATCTGGCCTGTGCAGCCAGATCCCCCGTCCCATGAGTGGCCCGAGAAGGCGAGGAGTGAGGCTGGCGCTTTAAAGCTGTCCCTCTCTTAGCTGCGATGAGTTTTGGAGCAGGGGATGTCTCAGCTGGATTCCCACTTCTCCAAACCACCACTACCCTCTGCGCTAACTGCCCTCCTTCACTGGCCTCTTGGATGGCGCACGGAGGCTGAGCTCCCCCTTTCTCGTGCAAGGGCAGAGATGAGCAATACTGGGAAGGGAGCAGCTTGCACTACTGCCTGGTGCCCTGTGGAGTAATTGAACGCAGGAAATCCAGCACCTTCTAACTGGAGCACAGACAATTTCCACGTTTCTTTCCAAAGAACGAAAGAAAGGGGCTCTCTGTTATTTCCTACAGGTGGAGGTTGCACTGAATTAACTGAAATCAGTGTAAAAACCATGCAGTTGAAAACGGGTGCAAATTTGTGCCTGGCCATTTCACGCCATTTAAACTCTGTTCCCTCTGTTTCATAGATTCTCTTGCTTTCTCTGTCTCTGGGGAGAGGATGAGAGAACAAACAACACGTGAGAGATGTGCAGTCACTTTGCGTAACACACGCCTGGAAGGAGCTCAGAGACTCCGGCAATGAGCGTGGTACGTAGTAACAAGGCGTAGTACAGTTTAGATTCATAGACTATAAAACCAGAGGGGCAGCTGTAATCATCTTACCTGCCTTGTATTACCACAGGCCTTCCCTGAATTAATTCCTTTTTGAACCAGAGCATAGCTTTAGCTTGCGTCTGTAAATGTATCCAGGTGAGCTGAATGGCAACAAGCCAGATTGAAATCAATTTAAGACATCCGTGCACAGGGTTGCATCAGTTTCACTTCAGTGGGTTTAGAATCAGGCCTACAGGCCTGATCTATACACACAAGGGTGTATCTAGCTCGGTGTAAGGAAAGCGGAACTGTACAGTCCTCCGCAGTGTTGGTCCAGTTGTGGGTAGCGATCAATCTATCGGGGATAAATCCACCCCCGAACGCGTTCCCGTGGACTCCAGGACTCCACCAGGGCGAGAAGCAGAAGTGGAGTCGACGGGGGAGCTGCGGCCATCGATCCCGCACCGTGAGGACAGAAGGTAAGTCAATCTAAGATACGTCTACTTCAGCTACGCTATTCTCATAGCTGAAGTTGCGTATCTTAGATCAATTCCCCCCACCCCAGTGTAGACCAGGCCAAAACAGAAGAGCTCTTGGGGGAGAGGACTAAGCTACACTGGTATGTTATAGGGCACCTTTATACCAGCAATACTGTGTCCGCACCAGGAGTTGTACTGGTGTAACTGTCAGTGAAAATCACACCCCTAACTGACATAGTTAGACTAGGGCAAAAATCTGTGTGTCAGCTCCACCAGGCCTCAGTCAAACTGCTACAACTTTGCGTTTACCGTTATACCAGCCCTTAATCCAATGTACTGCAGGCTACCCTGCTGTCCTACTCCGAGCGCTGCTTGGCTGTGCATCTCCAGGTGAGGCCAAATCACCCACCGAATAGCCACAGGTCACCCAGTGACCGTGCCACATCCAGAGATTCGACAGCTGCCCATTCTCCCTGGACGTCATCCCAACTCCCCCTCTCCGGCCACGGCAGGCCAAAGGAAAATTCCATGCCGCTAAAAATCCCAGCTTGGTGCCTTGCCCCACACCTGCCCCTTCCAGCTGCCACCTGCCAAGCCCTCAAGCCCTTTGCATGGAAAACATCTGAGACTCTTTGGCTTTGACATGGAGCACCACGAGCAGGGACCGCGTTGGATTTAGGGACAGGGCGCTGGAAACAGGCATGATCCAAACAGGACGTCACAGAGGAGCCGTGACGTCGTTGGGAGACAGCCTGGACACTCCCAGCTTTGTCACTGCTTTGCTCTATGACTGTGGGCAAGTCAAGGAGCTGCTCTGTGCCTCAGTTTCCCCACTTACAAAACAGGGAGGATGACACTGACCTCACCAGGAGGCATTAGGGGCCTAATTCTTTTCTCACCTATGCTGGGGAAAAAGTGGAGTAATTCCATTGACATCAATGGGGTAACATGGGTGGGAGACACATTAAGCCAGCCCTCTGCTTGTAAAGGGCTTTGAGAGCCTCAGACAAAAGGCACTACTGAGGGGCAAGCTAAAAATTACCCAAAGCACGTGCCCAGGCCTCATTTTCCATTGCCTCATTCCTTGGGCAGCTGCCCACCCCACTGCAAAGTGGGCAAAGGGAGACATTTTCAAACGAGCTTAGGTGACTTGGGTGCCTAAATCCCACTGGCTTTCTCCATGCAATGCTCCTTCTTGTATGGGAATGAACTACATTGCTCCAAGGCACTTTCTTACCACTAGAACTGCTGCCGTGCCAGGGTTACACTGCTTTATCTAGCCTGGAGGAGCTGCAGGGGGACGGCTTGAGTGTAGGCAAGACCTGAGAGAGCGAAACCAGTGAAGCAAAAGAAATTTAGTTGGAGAAAAAAAGAGAAAACAAACGAGGGGAGAGAGGATAAACAGGCAAAATTAACCACTGGTAAATGGGCCCAGATCCTGTGCTGATGTAAATCAGTGACTGATGGCATTGGTGCCAATTGAGGGTCTGGGGCAAAGGCAGAGAACCCTGCACTCTTTCTGTGCCCTGTGGAAATCTCGCCCCATCCCCGTGTATCCACTCCCCTTCCCAGCACCAGCTGTTTTTCTGCAGTGGAATAAGCCTCGGAAAAGGGGCGGTTCCCCTCTTCTGCTCTTACTCATGCCTGGCTGCTTCTTGGAAGTGGCTAAATATAAGAGTTCTTGGAAAGCGGCTGGAAAACAGGGCTGAGAGGACATTCCAGCGGGCGCTGCAGGAGAAAGGCATGTGCAGCTCTGTAAACAGCTCCCGTTTCCCACCCACCTGCCACCTCTGGCTAGAGCCAGCTCCTGCCTTGCCAGAGCCCGCGCACACACGACAGCTGCAGCCAGACAATCCAGCCTTTGGCGGTTGATCAAGCGCAGGCCCGGCTCCAGCAACTTATTCTCAGAGAGGGAGACAAACAACCCGGGATGAATTTCACACGCATGCTTGGTCCCACAGCCGAGCCTTGGGGCTAGGAGCCAGATCCAGGAGGGCCTGAGTGGGTCTGAATCGCCCCGCACCTCTCTGTCTTTCCAGCTGGAGCAGACGTACCCGCATGGGACTGTGATCCAGCGAGCACATTAACCACAGCAGCGCAGGCACACTGGCACTAACGGCTAGCCGCAGTGAGCTACTCAGTACATAGTCAGGCTACTCTGAGCTAGCACTGGAAATTACATCCCCCGTCCGAACGCAGACATCCCCAAGCGACAAAGATGCGCTCGCAACGCCCGTTCCGGTCCAAGGGAAGACAAGGCAGTTTGCAGCTGTCCCACCAGTTAGCAGGTCAAGTGAAAGACTACAGGGGAACGTAGGTGACAACAGCAAACTGCCTCGTCTTCCCGCGCATTTTACCTTGAGTTAGGAACACACTGTTATTCCTAAACCTGGTCTACACTTACAAGTTTTGCCTGCATAGATCAGCTGGTTAGTGTGAAAAATACCCTCCTGGAACAACCTAACTCCACTGGCCACAGCCCCAGCGTAAATGCAGCTGCTTTCAATCGGAGAGTTGGTATAAGCGATACCAGCAAGAGCTGAAGCTGGATCTCCGCTAGGAGGGTTTGCGACTGGAGGGCTGCCAGGAACGCTCCACTGTCAAACCCTCATGAATGGGCTTACGGAAGAAGCAGACGTTGATTGAGACAAACCTCATCCTGACGTGCTTGCAATCTAGGACCTGGACTAGACACAAAACTGTCCCACTGTAGCTATTCTGGGATAGTTAAAGGGGTACAACCACCCAGTATAACTTCTCCCCTTTTCGGGATGGTCTGAGCACCTTTATACTGGTATGACTGCACCCACACTCAGAGGGAGTGGGCTGCTTTCACTGTCCCGTTAAACTAGACTGGTTAAAGCAGCTCCCCTTTGGCATGGAGACACCCCTGTAAAGAAAGACACACTGAAAGTGCAAGGGGAAACTGAGGCACAGAGAGGGGGAAGTTGCCCAGGGTCCACAGCACAAGCCAGGAATAGGGTTAGGCATCACTCAAATCCCACTCAGCAGTGGTTGGGGGAAGATCCCACCAGCTTGGACCGCAAAGAACGAGCTGGGCTAACAACAGACAAATCCTTTTATTCCAACCGTGATTAAAAAGAGACAATGTTAAAAAGCTGCAACAAGTCAACCAGACTGTGATGCCACCTATTGTCCGAGTCCAGACAACAAAAGCTGCTACTTTAAAAACACCTGGCAGAGCCTGTACCATAAAGGTTTTCCAACTGGTGTGTTTCGTTTTGTGGTGGACCTTGGTGGGTTTTGCTTTTGCAACTCTGTCGACACCTAACAGTCACACACACACACTCTCTCTCTCTCTGACACAGACAGCTCTGCTTGGAACGCAAACAAGCAGCCTTCCTTTCGAATTTCTCAACGACAGCTTCGCAGAGAGGAATCCAAATGATTTCCTCCTATCTCTGGCTGCTCTGCTGTTCCAGGGGCCTGATCTGAAGCCCAGCGAAATCCGTGCTAACCTTTCAATTGACTTCAAATGGCTTCAGCTCAGACTTGGTGAGAGTTTAGTCTCTTGGGTGACTCTGTTTTCTTCAAGATTTAGATTCTCATCTCACACCAGACTGACACCTACGTGGCTTCACTGACTCCTGATTTATGCCAGAATAAGTAAGCTCTGAATCAGGCCGTTATTTCTACTGTCTGTACTGCATGGTGCCTATGAGCACTGGAGTCATGGACCACGTCCCCATGGCGCCAGGTGCTGGACAAACACAGAAAGAAGAGATAGGTCCTGTCCCAAAGAGCTTCCAATCTAGGTACATTCATTTCATGTCATTTCCATTCCAAACCCATCCCTTTCCCTCGAATTAACCCCGAGGTCCAAATTCCGCTCGCTTCAACTCCATGGACTTGCACTTATGGCTCCGAAAGGAGAATTTGGATCTCAGGGCTCTGGAAATTAATAAAACCCAGAGCGCCTCCCGCTGCCTGATCCTAGCCCCCAAGCTCCCAGTAAAACCAATTTCTCTGGCCAAGTTGCAGGAGGGGTGGGAAGCAGCTAATAGGCCTCCTGGCAAGGGCTTCAGTGTTTGAGGCATTGGCCATGGGCTACAGGCTCCTTCAGGAATGACCATCCTAAAGCCACCGGCCCACCCTGTGGAATCAGATGCACAGGGGGTGTCATCTGCGAGGGCACTGAAGAGAACGAGGGTGAACAATGGCTGGTCTGCCAGGATTCAGTCTAAACCTGGAATGCCCATGCACCATACACACCCAGGCACATCCCCCGTGCCACACACGCACACACCATACACACCCACGCACATCCCCCGTGCCACACATGCACCACACACACCCACGCACATCCCCCATGCCACACACGCACCAGACATGCACACACCATACACATCCACGCACATCCCATGCCACACACGCACACACCATACACACCCACACATATCCCTGTGCCACACATGCACCACACACATCCACGCACACCCCCCATGCCACACACGCACCACTGACACGCACACACCATACTCATGCACATCCCCGTGCCACACACGCACCAGAGACATGCACACACCATACACATCCACACACATCCCCTGTGCTACACAAGCACCAGACACGCATACACCATACACATGTACACACCCATCCCCTGTACCACACACACACAGCCATGCACATCCCCCGTGCCACACACCAGACACACCCACACACCATATACATCTACGGAATCCTCCGTGCCTACTCACACATACATCCACACACATCCCCCGTGCCACATATGCACGATACACATACACCCATGCACATCCTCCATGCCCACAGGCACCAGACACGCACATCCTCCGTGCCACACACATACCAGAGATGCAAACACATGGAGCACACAACATACAATCGACACAGACATACACAACACAGCTCCCATCCCCAACAAACACCAACCCTTACAAACATGCAAAAATGCCACATGCAGAAACGCACAAGGAGCACACAACAAACTCAACAAATTCACACGTGAGAATGCCACAAATGCCACAACAAAACACATGTGCAAACACCTTGTATACAAACACAACATGCACACACACAATTCTGTGTGCAGAATCTTTCTTTAAAACTCATCCAAATACATTTTAGGGGCACTCACCAGTTTCTTTCAACAGGGGGTCAAACCAAAGAGTTGCCCCTCCCCCCGACACCCTGTCCCTGCAGCCTGGCTCAAGTCCAGAAGGGGGGGGGGGGCTGTAGGGCCTGGGGGTTATAAGCCAGGCAGGATGTGGCAGGGGAGAATACATTACAACCATCCTCAACCACTGAGCAGCATAAAATCATTGTGGGGGAGGGAGACGTTCCCTCGTTTATTAACCCACCTGCTCTAAAATATTTTAAAGTAACAGTAAAAACACCCTCATTTATTAAAACTTTGCAGACTGGGGAGATCCAAGTCACTGACGTGAAGAAGGATGGATCCCATTCTGAGATGAACCTCAGGAGATGTCAGGACACCAGCCACATGAGAAACCTGTATAGGGCACCTCCAGGACTGGGGCTAGATCCCTCAAAGTCAGCTGGTGACTCCTCAGGGCAAGGGGAGGCAGGGAAGCGGGTGGCTGCCCGGGGTCTGAAATGAGATTAAGATCCTCTGTGAACCCCACCCCCACAAAAGACCCGATTCTTTGTGGCCCTGCATCTGGTGTGGTTGTTTACCCCCCATGCAAAATGCTGGTGCAACCTCCCACTTCGCACCCCACCAGGCCGCTCACACTGGTGCAAAGCGGCTGGCTGCACGAGGCATCAGGCCCTGGAGAATCAGGCCCAGGACTGGGAAGGGACGTGGGTCTGGAGAACAGCTCCATTCATGTTCCCCCTTAGAGCCCTACGAGCCTGCTGGTGCAGTGAGATTTCCTATTAAAATCCTGGACTAACACACCCACTCCGTGTGCGCAGATCAAACAGCTGGAGTGGAGATCAGTTCCAGATCATAGGGGGAGACAGGTGGGAGTGAAGCAGACCAGATGACAAGGAGGTGGGGGTGGGAGCCGCTCACCACTCCTTGCTGGGTTTCAATGCTGGTTTCACCTCCTCCTTCGGGGTAGATGCCAATTAACACAGGACATGACAGTCCCAGGAAGGTGGTGTTCTGGTCAGTTTCTCCTGCAGCTGAGCTAGCCGGACCCCTTGGGGAAGCTGGGGGTGGGGGGGTGGGGTGTCCGAAGGCAGAGCATGTCTGTCACTTGGACATGCTGGTTATGTCAGCCGGAGTTCAATCCTCTATCCTAGTTCAATTCTCTAGCCGTCCCAGCAGAATTTTCCATCCGCCTGCAAGCGGCAGCTGCTGGGAAAATGGATCAAAAGCACCACCTAGGGGTGAAGCGCGAGATCGTCCTCTGGAGGGTTCCAAGGTGAGGCCCCATCAGCACCCCCAGCTGGCCCACTCGAAGGGGGGTGGAGGCCAGGCAGGAAGCAAAGGGCCGTGTCCCAGCGGCTGATCTGAATCCAAGCCTCCCACTGCGGGGACAGAAATGGTGACCGAGCTGGAGGAAGGACGGGGGTGTCCCCAGCGAGCCCAGACATGGCCCCTCCTTCCCCCGAGGGATCGGCCGTCCCCAACGTGGCACACCCGTCCGTCCCTGCTGCGGGCAGACGGCTGGAGTCCGCGACACCAGGCGTCCGAGCACCGTCCACGCCAGTCTGGTATCCGAGCAACCCGGCTCCCCTCAGTATATCGCCTCGTCCATGTTGTCATCACTGTCGGCCCCAAATTCCTCCCCGTTGTCGAAGTAGGACATGATGTAATCTGTCTCCTAGGGAACCAGAGGGCAAAGGTCAACGGCCCCAGGTGGGCAAGCAATGGCATCTCCCCTGCCGGGAGTGCAGCGGCTGCTGGGTGGGAAGGGGCGGCTGTTCAACAGCGCGCAGCAACGCTGCAGTTTGGGACAGGAACTGGAAGGGATGGACACGTCCCATGGAAGCCACGAGGACGGGGAGTCAGGGAGGTAGAATGGAATTAGCCGTTCTAGGACAAGACACTGCACTATAATGCTGGGGAACAGGACCAGCGACTGGCGCATTTGCAGAACAGGCCGTGGCTTTGACAAGTTGCCCCCGTTCCTCACCCTGCCCTGGAGGGACCTGCGCTAGGGTACAACGAACCGCTCGCTCAGCCTCTCTGCCGAGACTGGAGCCAACCGGGATGATGACGTTTGCAACGTGGACCCCTGCCCGCTGGGAACTGGGATCAGACCTGAACAACTCAACCCTTGAGCCAGCTGCTTCCCATGGGAATAAAAGGCCCCGATCCTGCAGTCCCTTGCACAGCCAAAGCTCCCATCACTGAGAGCAACGGGTGCAGGATGGGGTCCAGAGACTTCAGTGACAGAGAGCGTGGCTGGCCGGCCTCTCCAGAGGCGCCTCACCTCTTCGTGCTCCTCCTCATCATACTCCTCCTCCTCTTCTTCCTTGCCTTCCTCTTCCTCCTCTTTCTCTCCTTCTTCCTCCGATGTCACTTCCTCCTCCTTCTTCTCAAGGGTCTGGGATTTAATAAGAAACAAAAGCCCAGAGGATGATCAAGCAGCAGCAACGCTCCTGTGCTATTCCCTGTGTCAAGCCAGGCTGGTGGAGAGCGAACACCGCCCCGGCGTCCCACTGGCTCCATCCCACCTCGCAGAGCCATCAGCTGAGAGCCTGACACTTCCCTCTTCAGCTCCCCGGCGACCCACGCTGTAATGCAGCCACTTCTGGCCAAATATACAGAGCACAGCCGGGCACGGACAGCCACCTGCAAAGTGTATCCTGGGGTACCTCATGCCCCAGTGAGTAACGGCAAGTGTGATGTCCCCGGAGCTGCCCCTCATGGCTACCTGAATGAGTGTGCCACAGAATGGCGGTGGGGGGTGGACGGGGCCAGAGGGGTAGTTCAGCAATCCAGGATGGAAATAATACCCTTCTGATGCCCAACAGTGCCGTGGCGCAGAAAGATTCCCCACACAGGAAATCAGAGGGAAATCATTGTTACCTCCAGTTTCTTAATGGCTTCCTCCTTGTCCACCGGGAGCCGCTGTTTGTGCTTGGGGATCAGAATGGTGGTTCCTATCCCAGAGGAGGAGAGGAGGTCAGAACACAGCCAGACAATGGGGCATTCCTGGGGGACAGCATGCGATGGGCAGTGGGAGAGTTGGTTTCATTACCTTCATGCATCATGATAAAGCTGCAGTCGACTGACATGCTCCAAACCCTGCCACACGCCACCGGGCCAAGCTCCCATTGCTGGGATAAGGGCTTGGGATAAGGGCTGACGCTGTCACACACACCTTGTTAATTATTGGGCTACATTTCTGGGTTATGTGCGAGGTCACCCTGTTAGGTTTTGGCAGAAGGTAGGGCTATTCTGCTGACTCAGGCTAGAAACCAGACCAGGTGGGGCTCCTTGCCTCCAAATCTGGGCATGAGAGGACCAGAAGGGAGCTAGGAGGAAGCCAGATAGGAGCTCTTGTGGGAACACCAAGCACAGGCTAAGGATTGTTTCTTTTCTTCTGTTAGGAATAAAATGCAGCCACTATCAAATCTGTGTAGCCTGGTAGATAAGGCACTGGCCAGGCACTCAGGAGCTGTGGTTCTAATCCTTGCTCTGCTGGGTGACCTTGCATTAATCATTATTTTCTTTAATACTCACTCTCCTTCCGGAGCTTTCGAACTCGGATTTTTAGCTCCCGCGGTAAGCGCCGCCAATCTGCAAAGACAAATAAGGAAATCACCAGACTGAGTCAGACTCATAGTACATCTACTCCAATAGCTCATTTCCGAGAATGGCCAGAACCAACTACTTCAGAAGGTGCAATAACCCTTGAGTGGACAATGATGGAAGAACAAAAGTTTCTTCCTTCCTACTAATTAGTGATTAGTCTGTGCCCTGAAGTATGAGGGTTTATAATTTATGTACCTATCATTATTTGTTCTTATTTAGCAATCTATCTAATGTAACCATGAATGTTCTTATCCATATAAATGTCTAAACTTCTTTTAACTCCTCTATGCTTTTTATTCTGGCAATATCCTGTGGCACAGAGTTCCACAGACTATATAAAAACATTTCTTTCACTACTCCTCTATGTGCTGCCTTTCAGTTTCACTGGATCTCCTGTCCTGCCATATAGTTGTGTCTCTGGTGTTGTTATAAAGGTGATAAATCTAGCTGTGTCTTTCGCAATTCTCCACAGCTGTGAATCACAGTTTTCCCAGAATAAAACTCTGAAGAGAAAGGTGAGCAAGGGTTAGACTGTAAAATATTCCCATGCATACCTGGGTTCCAATCAATAGCATTATCAATGGGGCCAGACATCTGATATTTATCCGAGTAGCGCTCAACATCTGAAAAGAAACATACAAACAGAGGTCAACACTGCAGTTTTATAATAAGCATATAAATGGGCTTGAATTCTCAGGGGATGCCTATGCTACCCGCCGAATTGGCGGGCAGCCATCGATCCAGCAGGGATCGATTTATCGTGTCTAGTCTAGACACGATAAATCGACCCCTGAGCCCTCTTCCCTCAACTCCTGTACTCCAGCGCCATGAGCACGTAGCTGAAGTTGCGTAACTTAGATCGATCCTTCCCCCCTCTGTGTAGACTAGGGCTTAGTTAAACTCAGACCTTGTCTACACATTTAACTAACCCAGTGTAGTAAAGCCATACAACCCCTGTAGTGTGGACACAATATAAAATGCTTACACTGGTACAGCTATACCAGAATAAACTAGCCCAGTAGAAGGCACCTTTATACCGCTAAAACTGCGTCCGCACTAGGAGTTGCACTGATATAACGATATTGGCAAAAAAAATCACACCACTGCCCAACAGAGTTATACCAGTACAAGTTTTAAGCACAGACCAGATTTAAGCCCCTTTATACCAATCTGAAAGTATAAAGGGGCCTTAAAATGGGTATAACTTATATTTAAGGCTGCTTTATGCTTGCTGACTGGTATAATAATAAAAAAAAAACCTATTGCTTATCATCAGTAGGTCCATTTTATGTATGGGGAAACTGGGGCAGGGAAGTGAGTTGCCCAAGGTAACCCAGCAGGTTAGTGAAGGAGCTAGGAATAGAACCCAGGGCTCATCTGTCCTAGCCATGTGCACCAGCCACTAGGTCCCACCGCCTCATGTGTAAAAGGACTTTAGCATCACTGAGAATTCAGGCCCAGTGTTTTCATTTGCATTAAGCTGCCTAAAGTACTTTTTTTTTTAGGGGGGGCAGGGAACCCAGTTAATATGTTGGTCCTAAATCAACTGGAGCTGCCCCCGGTACCTTTCTTGGGGGCGGCTGGCTTGACATAATATGGCAGATTCTTCATGGCTCCCCTCAGCTCTTGCTTCAGTGCCAGCATGTATTCCACCTCCTCACCTGTCTGCAGAGGGACTGGCTTGTACTCCATGGGCTACAGAGACAGGATGAGAGAGAAGCAAGTATCAGCTTCAAAGCTGGGGCTGCCAAGCTGATGATACATACACAGGGGTCCAGCATCATGAGAGAAGGGGCCCAGCTGTGAAATCCAGACCTTAAAGTTGGGAGAGGGAGTTAGGATCCAGGGCTTTGGTCTGAGCCCAGCTCTGATGTGTAAACATAATGGTGTGTGTGTACGTACATATGTGTAAGTGTATGTCCGGGTACAGAGATGTATGCATGGGTGTGTGTATGTACACATATGCATGGCTATCTATGTATATACGTACATGTGGGTGCACGTGTGTGTACATACATAGGCAGTGGTGTGAATAGGTGTATACATATGGATGGGTGTGTCTGTACACATGCATTAGTGTGTGCGTCTAGGCACAGATGCGTGTGTTTGTGTATACAGATGTGAGGGGGGTGGGGCTATGTAGATTTTATAGAGTGCTCTTCAGCAGCGGTTTGGGACCTCCTGGCAGGGGTGTGAGCAGGTTTCAGGGGCTCCGCCAAGCAGGGCTGGCATTAGACTGGTTGGGGCCAAAGGCAGAAAGCCAAAGCACCAGTGCATGGGGCTGAAGCTGGTGACCCAAGGCCTGCCACCCCAAGCCTGAGCAAAGGCCCTGCTTGCTACCCCTGAATGTTAGTAATAAGTGGAGATATACCAATCTCCTAGAAGTGGAAGGGACCTTGAAAGGTCATTGAGTCCAGCCCCCGCCTTCACTAGCAGGACCAATTTTTGCCCCAAATCCCTAGGTGGGCCCCTCAAGGATTGAACTCACAACCCTGGGTTTAGTAGGCCAATACTCAAACCACTGAGCTATCCCTTCCCCCATTAGCCCTGGCTTTTATATGTAGAAAAACAGTAGTTATGAGCCAGGCAGTTTGTATAGCACATTGGGGGGCTCAGAAGGAAAAAGGCTGAAACCCCGATCTACAGCCTGAATTCACTTAAATTCCAGGCTGGCAGCAACCAGAAGCTACTCCCTCCTGATGGCTGGGGAAGAGCCATGAGCTGGGGGGTCTCAGCTCCCAGAGGACACACTTCCACATCCCCCTTTGGCACCAGTCGGCCGCCTTGCTAGTGGGGGGGGGGCTGAAAGGCCAAGCAGACTCCCCCCAGGTCAAGAGAGAGGCACTGGCAGGGCAGCATGCGGGGGATGTTTGTCCCGCCGCTCTCCCTGCTCTGTGCACAGGGGTCTCCCTGCCTCAGTGCTGCCAGTCCAGCACCTTTCACCCATGCCACAGTGACTGTGTGTTTAACGGGACTCCGACGCGACTGACTCACAGGGAAGAGTGGCGAGGGTTGGAGAGTGGATGGGGGCAGCGAGTCACCTTTCCCAATGCCCACAGCTTCCACATTGAAGGTCATCTGGCTCCGACCCCTCCCTCTGCCTCCTCTTCCAGCCATGGCTCACTCTGCGAGAAGAGGTGGACATAGAGCTGGGATCCAACACAGCCGAGACCTGCACAGGGGATAGGAGAGCCTTTTCTGATCCTCAGGAACCTAGAGAATGGCATCTTCCCAAAGCCACCGTCCCAGAAAGCCCTGGGACAGAGCTCCATGCTAGGAATACCCTGCACTTAGTAACATGAGAGCCACCTCACTTGGAGGAAGTTAGTTTAATCTCAGCACCTCAAAAGTCTTCAACTGATTTATTCTGTGCACCTCTAGAGCAGTGCTTGACCCCAGTTTGGGGATGTAGAAACAGACAGCCATGGGGAAATAAGGCCTTAAACCCAGATCTCCCGCAGCCTAGAACAGTATGCTAGCCACTGCTCTATGCTCCTTCCAACACTAATAGGGAAACACACCTTCCATTTTGTCTGGTGTACTCACCCTTCTGCTGCTTGGCCTACAAACCACTGCAACCATCCTCTTAATATCTAGCAGCATGCTAAGGGGAGTTAAACAGTGTCCAACCTGTGCATCAGCCAACCACACAAGTTGCCCTGATGCGGTACAGAACAAGAGTGCGCAATCCAGGACCCAGGGCTCAGAGCTGAGGGTGGATGGGGCACGAACCAGAGTACGTGGAGCTGGATTCATAAATCAGCACGTATAGTATCTAGGGCATGGCTCAAGCTGAGGGTGCATGATGCTCAATGAATGGCTCCTAGCAGACAGTTCAAGCCCAATGCTCCAGAGGCTCAGTAAATAACACAGGGCCCAGAGTGTGTGAGAGACAGGGCTCAGAACTGAGAGTATGTGGTGCAGGGTCAGGGTCCTATGGTACACGGTGCCAGGCCCCAGGCTGCACAATGCATGGTACAGGAGCCCTGCACAATGTACAGGAGCTGCAGTGGCGGACAGCGGGTGCAGTGCCAGGCCCCAGACTGCACAATGCACAGTACAGGAGCTGCAGTGCCAGGCCCCAGGCTGCACAATGCACAGTACAGGAGCTGCAGTGCCAGGCCCCAGGCTGCACAAAGCACAGTACAGGAGCTGCAAGGCAGGACAACGGGTGCAGTGCCAGGCCCCAGGCTGCACAAAGCACGGTACAGGAGCTGCAGTGCAGGACAGCGGGTGCAGTGCCAGGCCCCAGGCTGCACAATGCACGTACAGGAGCTGCAGTGCCAGGCCCCAGGCTGCACAAAGCACGGTACAGGAGCTGCAGTGCCAGGCCCCAGGCTGCACAAAGCACGGTACAGGAGCTGCAGCGCAGGACAGCGGGTGCAGTGCCAGGCCCAAGGCTGCACAATGCACGGTACAGAAGCTGCAGTGCAGGACCCAATGCCCAGCAGGACACAGGCCCAGGCCCAGGCCCAGGCCCAGGCCCCATGCCCAGGACGCAAGACGCAGGGCTCGGGCGCGCCACCAGGCCCAGGGCGCACCGGGCCAAGGCCAGGCAGGGCTCGATGCTCATTAAGATGCTCCCGGGCCCCGGGGAAGGGGTGTGTCGGGGCGGGGCGCTGCCAGCCGCTCCCCGCCTCCCATTGGGCCGCCGCAGACGGGACCGGACCGAACCGAATCAGCGCTTTACCCGGGCCGCCCTCCCCGACGACTCCACGTGGGTTCCGCCCGGAAGCGACTCGGATACACAACGTTCCGAAGGGGCGTGGCCCAAAGGCGGCCGCTCAGTGGTGCGCGTCGCGGCCAATCAAGGGACGGAGGAGGCGGGCGTGAGGGGCGGAGCCTGAGACTTTTGCTGGAGGAGAGAGAGATAAAGAAAGAGCTAAAGAGGGATAAGAGAGAGAGAAGGAGGGATGGACGGACGGATGGGTGGACGGACGGACGAGAAGAAAGAAAGAAAAGATGGATGGGGAAAAATGGATGGATGAGAAAGAGAGACAAGGAGAGAGAAGTGTAGGGGGTGTGGAAGGAGCAAAGAAGGTGGAGCAGAGCCCTGCACAGTCCAGGAGGGTCTTCAAGCCCCCAGCCCTCTTTCTGCCCTGCTTTCTTCCCCCTCACTGCTCTGCCCTGCTAGCCAGGGGCACAGGAACCCCATGGGGGCAGCGTAGGATTACATGAGCATGGGGAGAGGGTTAGGCTGGATGGAGGGATCTGCCATGTGCTGGGCTAGGACGGCCCCAAAGGGAGAAACCCCCTGATTCCCTATTGGCCAGGGAGTTATTTGTCCTTGTTAAACCTATCCTGGAGGTCAGGCCTCTAGAACTGGGGTTCTCTGGAGTGGCAGGTTTGACAGCATAGTCTGACCTGGAGCCAGCTCTCTAGGCATTTCTACCCTAACAGCTGAGCATGCAAAGCTCCCTGGGTAGCCTAGATCCTCAACTCTGCTTTACTGCTACTGCCCAGCGAGCTGGAGCTGACTCCAAGGGCCTTGGTTCCCAAGGCTGATGACCTCTGACAGTAAAAAAAAGGGCTTCAGAGCTAAGGCAGCTCCTGCCCCCTTCTACTGGGACAAGTTAGTACATGACATGGAGCCTTGCAAAGCTGCCAATGACACAGGTTGTTGGAACTAGAAAGATACTAGTGTGTGGTGCATTGGCATGAGCCCCTGTGGGAGATCTCCCATCCAAGCATTAGCTAGACCCAACCTTGTAGGACCTGAGATGCACCTCTTCCATTAGGCTCATAGAGTATCAGGGTTGGAAGGAACCTCAGAAGATCATCTACTCCAATCCCCTGCTCAAAGCAGGCCAAATTCCCAGGCAGTTTTTGTTTGTTTGTTTTTTAAACCCCACTTCCCTAACTAGCCCCCTCAAGGATTGAGCTCACAACCCTGAGTTTAGCAGGTCAATGCTCAAACCACTGAGCTAGCCATCTCCCCTTGCTCCCTTCTTCAGCCTTTCCTAAAGTTGCCTCTACAATGGGAACAAACACATCCATTTCCTGACAATACAGAGCTCTATAAAGGATTTTCCACCCTACACTATCTCAGGAGCCAGATCTGCTCCAAGTTACACAGATATAAATAGCAAAGAACTGGCTGCTTTCAGGAACGGCTCTTCTGTACTCCTTGCTCTAAGATAAAATTTCGCTCTCCCTCTTCCTCTGATTATTCAGCACCTTGCTGTTTTGCTTCTGCATGCAAACGAGTCCCTCACAATAAACAGGCCACTGATCTTCCTGACTTGTAAAGAATGATTTTGAGACTGGAAGAGGAAGGCTGGAGCAATGGTTAGGAGGCTGGCCTCCAACTGAAGAGACCTGCATTCAGTTCTGGCCTTATGCGAGTCATTTAGCCGCTAAGTGCCTCAGTTTCCCCATCTGCACAATGGGGATAACAGCGCTGCCCTGCCTCACATGCAGGGGTGTGAGGATAAATGTGTTAAAGGTTGTGAGATGAGCTGATACTACAATGATTGAGACGGGATAAATACCTCAGATAGAGGAGTTTATTGCAACACTATCGACCGAGTCAGGTTGGACCCGTTTTCTAATAGGAGATTAGTGCTTTCATATGGCTGCTGTAGGTTTAAATCCTGCTCAGGTTGCAGGCTGGGCTGAGATCTTGTGAGTGTCTAGCTGACCTGTTGGGGATGTTTAGCCACATAACACAAATCAACTGTCTCTGCTCAAGTGGGGCTTGGCGCTCAGATATATCAGAACTGGGAAAGTGCTCCCGAATCAGGAGAAAGAGGTTGGGGAGGAGGACTAGGGCTGGGAGAGCAGGGGGCTGCAGGTTGAGACTGAGAAGTGCTGTGGGGTGGGGATCCTAGGGCAGGGCTGGACTATGTGGGGGGGAGGCTGCGAATTGGGATTGAGGTGCATTGGCAGAGCCAGTGTGGGAGGGAGCCCAAGGCTGAATTAATATGGGGGTTGGGACTGAGGGGCATGAGCAGAGTTCGGAGAAGAGCGGCTGACACTAAACTGGACTAGGACGGAGTCTGCAGGTCAGGACTGAGGTACATTGGCAGAGCTCTAGGGGATTGGGAAGCCAGGGATGGATTACCCAGGGAGGTGTGGGTCAGGATTGAGGGGTATCAGCAGAGCTGAGGGAAAAGAGCTTAGGGCTAGAATAACAGGGTCCATTTAGCAGGAAACTCCAGCTACCCCTGGGGGTCCTGCTGACGCCGAGAAGGGTTAATGGGCTGGTGGCCGCTCAGCTGGCAACCCCAGTGAGCCGGCCCAGAAAAGGTTGCAGCTATTTTTCTCTGGGGAATCAAGGAGAGGCTACCCCCTCCCTCCTGGCTTGCTCCTTGCAGACATACATTGTTGCTCCTGAAGCTGCTCTCTCTGCTGCAGCTTCTGTCCCCAGGCAGCGCAGAGGGAGGTGGGGGGGTAAATGTCAGACCCAACAGGGAAGTTGCTGGGGTGAGCAAATCATCTCACACTGCGGCCTCCTCACGCCAGGCACATGGCGCTTTGGCTGCTGCCACTAACGGTTTCACGATGCGAAGGAAGGGGACTTCATGCTGGAGGGGGAGCTGCGGGAGCCTTTGGCTGCTCCCATTCCACCCCAGAAAGACCCCTTACCCCAAAGGATCACTGCTCTGAAAAGCGCACGAACAAGCCCCTAGCAGCTAAGGCAGGTGGCGCATAGAGCAGGGTAGCTGCAGGGACCACAGCTGCTTGGCTAAAGCTTTCACACCTCCACATGATCCAGATCTCCCTTCCCTGGACCAGGGCTGCTCCATCCTTTATACGGGAGGCAAGGGCTTGTGTGGGGAGCCCCTTACAGCTAAACTGACTTGGGGTCTGTGAGCTGAGACTCTCCTGATGCTCTGTGTGTACACAGCTCTGCGTGTGTGTGTGTGTGTGTGTACACAGATGTGTGCTTGTGTGATCTGTCTGCCTGGCCTAGACTATAGGGGTGTCATTTGCTGTGGGGCAGGCCCCTTGACCTCATTCCACCCCCCGGCCTTCTCATAGGTCCATAGGCTCCATTGTGTCCTCCCCTTCCCCCCCGCTCGCTGCCCCCAACATTGCAGGTTATCATATAATCACATATTCGTTGATTACAAGGCCACTTTGATCATCTCGTCTGACCCTCCCACAGAGCACAGGCCAGAGACCTGCCCCGAAATAACTCCCAGAGCAGAGCTTTTTAGAAAACCCTCCAATCTAATATAATATTCTAGAGGCTGTCACAGTTCCCCTCTCCCCTGAATTTTTCTGAAATGGTGCCTATGCCAGACTAGAGCATGAAATCAGGGCTTCCCGACTCCAGCCGTGTAGCTTGATTCCAGCCCACACAACAGCGTTGGCCTACAGTCTATTCGCACACACAAGGGCGAGAGTGTGTGTGTGTGTCTAGAATATTATATTAATATTGGAGGGTTTTCTAAAAGCTCTGCTATAGGACCAAATTTTCACAAGAGCTCAGCTCTCATTTGGACACTGAATTAAGTTGCCGGATTTTCCAATGCGTGGGAATCTGCCCCGGGCAGAACTGCTGGGTGCTGATTCCTCTGGAGGGTCCAGGCCCCGGGTGCAGGTACCTCTTTGAAAGATCCCAGCCACACTGCGCCGCTTTTTGCAGCATGATGAAGCATCCCTGCTACCTCTGACGCCAGCCCCCCGCCTAGAGGATGCTTTCTGCCGAGCGGCTCCTTGGGTGCGCTGCAGATGGGGTGACTCATCTCCCTCTCCCTTCCACTCTGATTCCGACAGGGTGGCCGAAAATAGAAACGAGGGGGGAGGGCGGAACCCAAAATAACTGCCAGCACCTGGCTGGTGCCGGGATGAGAAGCAGAGAGAAAATGCGCTTGGCTCCTGCCTCCTGCTCCCAGGGAGCTGTGATTCTATTCTCAATCTGCAGCAGAAGCAGGGCTCTGGGAGCCTGTGTGCTGCAGGCCCAGCTGTGAAGTTGCCATGGCAACCAAGATTGAGGGGGGAGGAAGGGAAAGAAAGAAAGAAAGAAGGAAAGAAAGAGAGACCAACATCTAGAAAGAGAGTCCCCTTCCCCCGACCAGCTGTCCCGGTTTCATAGTTCATTTCCTCTCTATGGTCCTGGAATAAATCATTCCTCTCTCCACCTGGCTGAATGTCAGCTGCAAAAGGGGCCCAAGGGACTTAGGAACCTCACCACCATTGAATTTCACTGGCAGGCAGCCACCTGGATCCCTTTGAAAATAGCCATGGAAGAGCTCAGGGGCAGGGGGGAGGGGGGAGGGCGGAGCTGTAGGGTTTGGATACTGTGAAGTCCTCACAAAAATCAATTTAATATACCGTCCTCAAATAAAGGACATATCAGATAATCAACTGATAAGAACAGATATTGGCTTAGGAGATAATGTTTGTGCTTCACAGTCCAAGAGACACAGAAAAGGTTTTCATCTCGAGACCAAAAGACCAAATACATCAAGACACTTGATCATAAACTTCAATAGGCTGAGAGACGACTTACACTTGATCTTAGCTCTCACGGCGAGCAGGCACCCAGCCAGACTCCGCAGTCCCCCCCATGCTGCTCTCGCTCCGGCACCGTGCCATCCGCTTCAGTGGGAATCGCTCCGGAGTCCATCTGGTGTTAATGAGAAGGGTGGGGGTCAGCCCTTGACATCTATACTGGAAAAAAAACCATCACCACCCCAGGGCAGCAAGTGTCAGCACCCAGATAACTGACTCGAGCTCCCTGGGCTCACATGCTGGGGCTAAAAATAGCAGTGTAGACATTTCTGTAACTAATCTCATTCCCTGAAAGGCCCAGGCGGCTTTAACTGACAATGTCTCTCACCACAGAATCAGCTGGAGGCAGACACTGGGGCACGGGAAATTCCAGCCCAGATGGTTAAAGTTTGGCAAAGTTCAGAGGAGCAACTGAAAACAGGCTCTTATAATGGAATCTTACCAAGAGGCGGTGCTACCCACGCTGCCGGTGAGCAGTTCTGTGCTGTGGCTGAGTTCTGGACCACGCTGGCAGTTAGATGAGGTGGGGCTGAGCTCCAGGTGCACAGCACGGCTGAAAAGGTCCATGATGCATTCCGGTGTCCCTCTTCACCATGGCAGCTGAGCATCTCCCAGTCATTAACAGGCTTCTGTCTCACAACATCCCTGGGAGGCAGGGAAGGATTATACCCATTTTACAGATGGTGCAAGATGACTTGATGACACAGGAGGACTGTGGCAGTACTGGATTTGAGCTCGGGTCTCCTGAATCCCACTCTCCACTAAGCCAGCTCTCCTACCGCCCGCCTTTGTGTAACTCACCAGGGCAATCAGTTAATACATAGCATCCCTATAGCGCAAGCCCCGCTGGCCCAACTTGGCCATATATGTTTCATAGTGTCACTCCGCTTTACAGATGGTTGTAGGGCTATGGTCACTGTTGTGGGTGTCAGCCCATCCTGCATCAAGCCACGGGAACCAAATAATGCCTACTAAGCCTGCCAAATCACACAGCAAAGGCAGGGCGAATGAAGCCAAGAAATTGATGGGAAATGAGCTTTCCAGCTGCGAACCTATAAAGTCAGGGCCTCTCTTTCTCACATGTCAGCCTATAGGTTGTTTGCTGGAGACTACATCAGAAGTCAGAAGACCTGAGTTTGATGCCTAGTTCTGCTACTGACCGACTGTGTGACCTTGGGTAAATCACTTCTCTCGTGACTATAACTTCTGCAGGGCCAGCACTGTGTCTGCACACCACCTAGCATAATGGTGCTCTAATCTCTGCTGGCATTACTCCCATAATAATAACAACTCGGTTTTAAACCCACAATGAAAGGCCTTCTCTATACAACAGTTGTAGTGCATTAACTCTACCAGCACGGTTAAAGCCATACAATTCCCTGACTGTGGGTGGCGTTATACCCGTATAAGTCTGCTTATACCAGCATGGCTATTGTCAGAACTCAATTTTTGTTATTTTAAAACAAACAAAAGGAAGTATTTCCTCTCACAGCACTCAGTCAACCTGTGGAACTCCTTGCAAGAGGATGTTGTGAAAGCCAAGACTATAACAGGGTTCAAAAAAGAGCTAGATAAGTTCACGGAGGATACATCCATCAACGTCTATTATTTAGGATGGGCGGAGATGGTGTCCCTAGTCTCTGTTTGCCAGAAGCTGGGAATGAGTGACAACGGATGGATCATTTGATGATCACCTGTTCCATTCATTCCCTCTGGGGCACCTGGCACTGGCCACTATTGAAAGACAGGATACTGGACTAGATGGACCTTTGGTCTGACCCAGCAGGGCCAGTCTTATGTTTTTATAATTTTGATGGATGATATCAACATTTGTTTTTAAGCATTTTTTGCTGATTTTTATCGATTTAAATTTTGTCCAGTTGGAAGAAATTTTGGGAGGGGAGGTCAGACAATGGCAGGGGTCAGACAATAATTATTTCATGACAGTCAACCTTGAGATTCCAGAACTTAGAGGTTTATGACCGTTAAAACTCAAATTGCCAACATCCGCTGCAAAATATGCAAAGTAACTCTCCTTCGATCAAACTCCAAGAAGCAGTCAAACAGCATTTTTCATATTTCATGAATTTCAATCATCAATGAAAGGACTTTTGGGGGGGGGTTGTGTGTAGTGCAGTGAAATTGACGTTTACCGATAAAAATCGAATCATTGAAAGCCTAAATATCACTTATTCCTGTATGAGAAGGGGAATAACCTATACCAATATAAGGCCCCTTTTTACAGTATAAGTGTGGACACAGTAGGGGCTCTACTAACTATATTGTAGGGTGACCAGATGTTCTGATTTTATAGGGACAGACCCAATTTTTGGGTCTTTTTCTTAAATAGGCTCCTATTATCTCCCACCTCCATCCTGATTTTTCACACTTGCTGTCTGGTCACCCTAACTATACTGGTAAACAATCGCTTCCATAGCCAACACAGTTATACCAGTCCAAAAATTGTGTGTCTGTCCAGCATCTAGCATTCCTGGCTTGAATGTCTGTACAGTCCCTGACACAATGGTGCCCTGATCTCAGTTGGCCTTATTGCAATAACAGCAACAACTCAATTTTCATCAATCCACTGCCTGGGTTTGGCTGAGGTCAAAGGTCTTCTGGGGCTGAAGCATTATGAAGGAAACTGACTTTTCCCTGCTAACACCTAGCATATTTGGAATCGGGCAGGGAGCAATAGGAATACAATTAGTCAAGGTAACCATGGCAACCATGAAGGGCAGGCACAAGGGATTACAAAACCTTCTGAAGAGGTGCTTATGAAAAGTGCAGTCCCTGTGTGGAGAGCCATGGACATGCACACCCACACATAGAATTGGACAGGACCTCAGAAGGTCATCTAGTCCAACCCCCTGCTCAAAGCAGGCCCAATCCCCAAACAGATTTTTGCCCTAGATTCCTCACTGGCCCCCTCAAGGATTGAACTCACAACCCTGGGTTTAGCAGGCCAATACTGAGCTATCCCCTCCCCCCCCGTGCCCATTATACCTGGTGACCTCAGACCTTGGCCACTTTTCCTCTCTTCCCTTAGCATGAGTGACTCTCCTAGCATAGGCACCAAGAAGCTGGCAGTGGTTGTGAGCTATCACTCGTGCAACTCCCCGAGACAGCGCTCACCGTACAAACATGGAGCAGGTTCCATCCTCAAAGTGCTTCGTGCAACCGGGTCCATGCCAGTCTCTCCATTCTACAGGTGGGGAAACTGAGGCATGGAGAAAGGGATGGACTCGCCCAAGAGCATGTAAGGAGCCCATGGCAGAGCTGGAGGTAGAAGCCAGAAGTCCAGATTTCCAGTCCCCTGCTCTAACCACTAGCCAACACTTCTCATCTCCACCCTTGATGGGATCCAAAATGAATCTTTGAGGCAAGTATGGGCGTGGGGAAACTGGGATTATGTCTACACTGAACCGTAAACCTGGGCTTAGGCTCAGATTTGAACCCAACCTCCACCCCCTGTAATGCCTACACACAAAGCTGTATGTGATGGATCAGCAATCATTCAGGATCTGAATCCTAGGATGCGCCTAGCAGGGGGGTGGTCTGAGTCCTAGTCCCACCGAGACTCGGGTCCAAGCCCCATCATTTTGCAGTGTGGACACAACTCAAGCCGCAGACCCAAGTCAGAAGCTCTGTGTAGCGCAGTATGGAGCCGTTGCTGCAGTAGTGAGTTATGGGTCTAGCAATTGTTAGCCCAGGTTGCCAGTGCACCATGGAGTCCACAAGCCCGGATGCCACAGATCCAGTTTTACAAAGCAGTGGAGACAGACCCTGGGAGGACGCTGAGTATCTTACACCCCTCCCTTGCTTTGCGACTTGCGAAGTCATTTACAGCCCTGCCACGTGAGAGGTAGCATGGGGGTAGTGGGTAGGGCACTGGTCTGAAACGTGGGGAGACCAGGGCTCTTTTCTTGGTTCTGCCACTACCCAGCTTGGGTCATGTTGGGCAAGTCACATCCCCACTCTGTGCCTCAGTTTCCCCTCCCCCTATTGTCTGTCTGGTCTAGTTGGTTTGTAAGACACTATGGCAAAGACTGTCTCTCACTCTGGGTCAATGCAGTGCCTGGCACAATGGGGCCAGTGGCATTATTTATCCCTGAGGTGCTTGAATTAGGGGTGCCGGGGCAGGAAGACCTCCTGGCTTGAAGTGGTTTCCATCATATACAGGGTTTACAATTTGGTCCAATGGCTCTCAGCACCCCCACTATACACATTGATCCAGCCCCCCCCGGTTTATCCTCTGGCAGCCCCCTGCAAAGCTCAGTTGTGGGAGTGGGGTCTGCTGATGTTGCTGTCCAACACCAGGGCTGCCCAGAGAAATTCAGGGGACCTGGGGTCTTCGGCGGCAGGGCACCCCCGCTGCCGAATTGCTGCCAACAACCCGGCACTTCAGCTGCCGGACCTGGGGCGGAACTACCTCCCGCTGCTGAAGACCCGGAGCAGAAGAAGCTCCGGGGGCCCGGGCCCCATGAGAGTTTTCCAGGGCCCCCGGAGCGAGTGAAGGACCCTGCTCCAGGAGCTCAAAAACACTCTCATGGGGGCCCCTGTGGGGCCCGGGGCCTGGGGCAAATTGCCCCACTTGCTCTCCCCTTCTGGGCAGCCCTTTCCAACATGCTGGACAGGGTTTGCGTCTGTCCCTGCATCATCATGTTGGGCGGGGGGGAGAGTTACGCTTCACCTTGGCTTTTGCTTTGTCACCAGAGCCAAGTAACTGACACCATGCGGGTGGGGGGCCCCCTTGCTGCTTGGGGGCCCCTCCGCCATTGCAGAGGCTTAACACTGCCACTGAATGGGGCCCTGATCCCCACTGAGGCCTGGAGGCCTTGCTGCCATGCAAGTCACTAATATTCCTAAAACGAGACGACTTGGCGAGGTGTGTTAGGGGGACACAAAGGAGCAGGGCAGTGGAGGATCAAGGGTTAATGGTGCCCAGCATTGCAGTGGGCAGGGGCTGGTATTTACAGTACAGTAGCATGCACTGGACTCATCCCCAGCATCCTAAGCAGACAGTGCCGGAGGTGCTGGAACAAGGGGTGCACCGGCACCCCCTGGCTTGAAGTGGTTCCCATCATCTGCAGGGCTTGCGGTTCGGTTTGGCGGCTCTCAGCACAATGCACGTTGTTCCGGTGCCCCTGGAGAGTGCCACCAAATTGCTACCGAGAGAGATCGAGGGATTAGACCAGGACTGAGCATAATTCATAAGCCCTCGCAGGGGAGGAGGGGGGAGTGGAAGAGGCGGGCCCCTTTCCCATGTATATTGGTGCAGTGTGATTGCTCTGTGTAGCTGAATGGAATAGCTACTTCTGGTCTATGGGAAGGCAGCTTAAAAATAGCAGCCTGGCTCTGTCTCTGCAAGAGCCGGGCAGGCTGTGACAGTAAGTGGAAAACACCGGCGCTCAGGCACCTATCCGCAGGGCTGCAACCGGCGTGGGGAGGGAGGAGAGGTGTGCAAGAGAGGGAAATGCTGCTAAAAAAATTGCAGAGAAGGGCTTTGATGGACTGAATTATTCGGCTTCGCTGTGTCTATCCCCCTGTCTCAAGCTGAATGGGGTCGATTTCCTTTAAACACCCGCACGCACCCAGTGCACAAAAGGAGAGCAAAGGTCTCAAGCCATGAAAACTCTGCAGGCTTCTGCTCCGCTTTACCTGGGGTGAGGAGGAAGCATGTGGCCCAGAAGAGCCGGTGGCAGGTGACGGGAGAGGGTCCAACCGAGCCAGGTACGATACCGCTTTTCAAAAAGAAGAGAGCGGCAGGGGGGCTGGAACAATGTGTGTAGTGGGGGTGCTGAGAGCCGGTGAACCAAACTGTAAACCCTGTATGTGATGGAAACCACTTCAAGCCAGGGGGTGCGGCAGCCCCCCTAGTTCCAGAATGACATAGCAGCTAATGGGTGCTGAAAGGAGCAAGCACCACCACTGCTTCTGGCCGGGGATCCGCACATGGGTCCTGAGCTTAGGCTAAAATGCAGACAGGGATGGGAGAGAAAGTCTCCTGGACAGTATGAAGATCTTGTCTATCTGTCACATTCACTGTCAGTTTGTCCTAAGATCCCATTCCCCAATTGCTGCTGGTTTGTCGAACAGCCCAGCTTGCACTGGAACTCTGGGATTCTTTGGCTGCACTTATTTAATGAATGACTGGTTTATTATTATTAATTATTAATTATTATTATTATTAAATGTGTTTCTTTTTCATCAGACTGATCATTAATTTCTCTGTGGCTATATATCCACTCAGGTGTCTTTCTGCTCTTACCCGTTCTGGTCTCTTTGGCGTTTTATTCTGCTGATCCAAACCAAGCCAGAAATCTGTTTTATATTAAAATCTAATCAGGTTTTATTGCCACTAGTTGATGTATTGCTTTAAATCCATCTGTTTAATAGAATTAGAACAGGAATAGGATTATCCTTTGATTTAAATGTATTTCACTCGCTGTACCCATCCTGAACTACAATATTCAGCATCACAAGTTCCTTTAAATTCCATATATAAATATAATTTCTCCCCCTCCATTCAGTAGGTTGCATTCATTCTTATGTGGTTATGTAACTAGAAGTGGGTGAAAGCTCTTGCTAATTTAGACCAGAATATTTTCTTTAGGTTTCGCTCATCACCCACAAGTAAATCCCTTTGCATCTGAAATCCCAGGAAAAAAAGATCCCAGGAAGAATTCTGCTTCCAATAAATTCCCCTCAGATCATTTCTACACTGAAATCCACTAGGCATTCCCAGTTCACTCCGTAGCAATTTGCCAAAACCCAAATCTCTTCCTTTTCTAGCTGCAACCCCCAAATGCAAAGATGCGGCAAAGAATCGATCTGGCTTTTCCCCCTTTGTTGTCTCTTTTTTGCATCCATTGCTTCCCTCGATATTCAGCGTCGCTGTCAGAGCTTTAAACCTTTGTTTCCTAAAGCTGTAGTGCTCTGCATGGATTTGGGATGGGTTTTTTAAATGAAAAAAAAGGAACTGCTTCATCTGAAAAAGGCTGTGGTTTTTTCACCCAAAAGCACGCGACTTGTCTTTGAAAGATTCCAAAGGTAAAATGGCTTTTTATACTTAGAGGTCCTATGGGGACAAGCAGAGTGAGATCTTACCAGACCATAGCTTATTTAGCCTGCATTCCTGGACAATAAATGATGACGGGTTTACAGGATTCCCGAGATGAAATTGCCCGCTTTATTATACCCCAGCATGACAGATGGATTTTTCTGATATGATATAGGGCTCTCATAGATTTCCTAAGGTGGAGCTCAGGAAAGAAACCGGAGGAATGAGAGAGGTAATTGCTCATTCATTCCCTGAGCAATGTGGAAGACAGTGTATCAACATCGCCTTGAAACTGAGACAGTAGCTGGGGTGGAAGGGATGATGGTCTCACAGGGAGGACACTCGAGTAGGACCCAGACGATCTGGTTTAATTCCTGGCTCTGCTACAGATTCCCTGTGTGCCCTGGTCAAGTTGCTTCATCTCTCCTAGGCCTTTAGTTCCCGACCTAAAACGAGGATAATCCCCAGGAGAGGCTAAAACCCGTTTCTGATTGTGAAGAGAACGGATGGGATGCTGATGAGGGCAAGTTACATAGACAGAGGGGAGGGACATTGTCTAAGACGTTTAAGCCAGAAGGGGTCCAATCCTATGGTGATGGTAAATGACCCATTGTGGTCTTAAAAACCTATGAACCCTGAGCAGTTCCATTAACCCCAGGGGAGAAGGGGTGACTCATACTGAAGCGAGCCCAAGCCCACTGAAATCAGTCCAGAGGCCCTGCCTTTGGATCAGGGCTCGAGGCTCCCGCTCCCGCAACCCTCACTCGGGTGAGCGATCCTGGTGAATCCCTAGAAGTGACCGAGGCTACTCAGGTGAGTAAGGATTACTTGTGGGATCAAGGGCAGCAGATTCATCCTGTAAGAGCCCAACTTTGCCCGCCTTGCCGGAGCCAAGCTCCCGTTGGGGTCGTCGCACGTAAGTTGTGCAGGATTGGGCCCAAAAGTCATTTTGGGTTCCCTTTGGCAAAGGATGGGGGAAAAAGGGGGGGACGGACATTCCAAGCTAGCAACACAATGGGCCAGATCCTGCGTGGGTGCAAATCAGGACAGTTCTGGGGAAGTCACTCGAGCAATGCTCATTGACAACAGCTGAACCTTGGCCCACTGATTTCCGTGGCGCTCTGGCCCAGTGACACCAGTTGGGACTCTGACCCACTGACTCCCACGGGGCTCTGCCGATTTCCACCCCAGCTGGGGATCTGACACAATCACCTCTTTTTATTTCTAAAGCCCCCCTGCCCCAGTCCCCACTTCACCACTGGGGAGCCTGTTAATGAGCCATCAATAGTGCAGTCGCCGGTGATGCAAACATAGGTTGTAAGATCTCTGGGTCCAGGGCTGGCTTTTTGCTTTGTGTGCGAACAGCACTTAGCGCTCAGGGGGACCTGATCCATAACGGGCTCCTAAGTGCTACTGAGATACAGATAATAAATAATAACAAGTAACCACCCAAGAAGCCCTGCCAGCACCAGACCCTTGAAAAAGTCCCCAGAAAGTAGCGGCAAGAGAAAAAATAATATAAAATAAGGAGCGGGGTTTGAGCTTTAAATGGTGAATCTGACAGCTTTAGGTATATTCACAGAGGCCTCAACAGTGGGGATTGAGGGAACAGGGGTTGTTCCGGAGAGGAACAAAAGCATCCCACTCTGGTTGCATTCTCTTGCTTCCAGACTTGTGACTGTGAGGTCCAGAGGAGAGAAACTGATGCAGGAGGAGAGCTCCTCATTTTTGAAGCGTCTTGCTGGTCAATATTGACTCCAGCATCTTGGGGGCTAGATGCTTTTCTGTAAGGGAAGATGTGCAGAAATTATAGCGCTTGCTGCTTCTTATCGATCGACTTGTTTTCTCTTGCGTGCCTTTTGGTGTTACTGAAATGTTGGCGGCTGCTCAGGATAAAATCCGTCAGAAATAAAATCCCCATCAGAGGGCATCGCACTTCAGTTCTGATCCGCAGCCTGCTAAGG
Source organism: Chelonoidis abingdonii (assembly GCF_003597395.2). Taxonomy (NCBI): domain Eukaryota; kingdom Metazoa; phylum Chordata; order Testudines; family Testudinidae; genus Chelonoidis; species Chelonoidis abingdonii. The sequence goes on along the minus strand of NC_133779.1, from coordinate 49,190,890 downwards.
TCAATGGAAAAGCTGTCGCTGATTTCAGTGGAGGCCCTTATGTGACACTTTTCAGTTGGGCTTTTCAATGGGCCTCTGAGATTTAAGAGACCACTGGGCATAGCGGGCACCTAACTCCTTTAGATTTCTTTGAAAATCCCTCGCCTCTTGCTAGAGATCGCAAAAGTGTTTTGAAAAAGGTGGGTAAGTCGCTGTGCTCCCCGGTCTATAGTTGGGGAAACTGAAGCACAGAGTGGGGACATGATTTGGTAGAGCCAAGAAGAGAACCCAGGAGTTCTCTAGTCTAATCACTAGATTGCACTCTGGCCTACAACTGGTAATAGAACCCAGGAGTCCTGATTCCCAGTCCACTTTCCCAACTGCTGTACAGCATTCCCTGCTACAGATATTATAAAAAAGCTAAAAAATAAACTCGAGGAGTTCTGATCATCAGACCCCTTCTGCCCACTTTAACTACCAGTGTGCACTGCCTGCAAAGCTGCTAATAAAGCCCAGGAACACAGATGCCCTGGTCCATGCTCAAACCATACTGGATTCCGTCCCCTCTCTCCCCCCGCCACCCGTGAAAGCTCTGAGGACGCTGAGTTAAATCTAGAAGTAATGAGGAAATGACTGGGTGCTAATAACAAAAGAGATAAAGCAGGTCACTTAGTGTGGGTTAGCCGGCAGCTCAGTCATTGTCTGACAAATGACAGATGATTCCAGGGCCCTCCTGCGGCTTTGTATTGCTGCACATGGATGGGTTTTGAAATGACACTTTAACAGAGCTAGTCACTGCAAGTTAATCCAGTGTTTTCTCAAAAGGAATGCTCCACTGGCTCAGAGGGACGTGCCAGCCTTTCTAATATGCTTAATTTGAAAGCCCGTAGGACATGTTGTATGTGACAGATAGATTGAGAGAGATGCAGACGAAGATTAGGTAGATAGATAGGAAGATTAGAGAAGAAAGCTCAAATGTTTCAAGTTGCTGAGAGTATTTGGATGCCCAGTTCCTATTAGTTTCATTGGGAACTGACCATCCAAATCCCACACAAAACACCAGCCCATCTATTTTCAATCTTCCCCATTTTCTCCTCCGTCAGCCGGGGCTCTTGAGCTGAGCTGGCCTCTTCCAGCTTCACTCCCAGGTCCAGCCAGCCACACAGACTAATTGTCCTGGGCAGAATTAATGACCCGGCCAATCCTTGCGGAGGGCAGGGGGGCAGTTTTGTTCCTAGAAGGGTTTGAGAAGGCTACGTGAGAACGACAGTTCATATGCCAGGATCTGACCCGGCCCACAAGTAGGCTCAGGAGACAAATCCTGAGCATAAACCTTTTGCCTCGGTACCTACAGAAACATCGTCTGCCTCTTACACATCCACAGATGCTCACTGTGTTACACGTTCACCAGGAGATAGGGATTCAGTGCCCAGCTCTGTCACCGACTTCCCGGGTGACCTCGGTAATGTCACATTGGATCAGATTTCCAAGCTCCCAGTGTAGTTACTCTAACCACTCTTTCCCAGCCTGTGCACAGAACCCAGGTGTCCTGGCTTGCAGTCTCCTGTTCTAACTATTGGACAACACTCTCTCCAGCACTTTAGGATAGGAAGCAAAGATCATTGTGGCCAGTGACTACCCCAGTCATGCCTCGATCAGGCCACCAGCTTTAGCAAGAAGTGGACTGCTGATGACCACACATGGTGAGGCCTTCCAAGAAGAACACTCCTCATCAAGTCACCAACGCCACTGGGGGCAGGGGGTATCTCATCTAAGCCATAACCCCAATCAACCCTTCTCAGCCTGCTGCCTCTTACTGGAAGGGCTCTGAGCAGGCCGATTATTCAGTGCCATTAATCTGCCGCGCTCGACGTCCGTGATTCAATCAGGCCCTGGCTCCCAGGGCACCAGGTCAGGGGATGGCGCCAGCCTCTGATGATTTGTAGGACACTGCTCGTTCATTAGCCCTGCTAATTAGCTTCCCTTTCCTGCCTCTTCTCTTTCCACACCTCTTTTATTCTCTTCTACTTTGCTCTCCTCTGCATCCCCTCTGTTCACCCTCAGTCTGCCAGGTCCCTTTTTCTCTCCTCTTCCCCTGCTTTTCCCCCCTCGTGCCTTCCTTCTTCTCCTCCTCCTGGCCTTTTTGTTCCTTCCCCCATTCTTTACCTTCCCTCATCGCTTTTCTTTCCATCTATCTCATTCTTCCTCTGCTGCACTCTTCCTTTCTCTCCTCCCCCTGCTTCCTCCCTCTTGCCTCTCCTTTGGCTTCCATTTCCCAGCGTGGGCCCATGTGGGAGCCAGCGTGAACCAATCCAGCAGAACATATGGCTGGGTTTTTCCAAAGAGCTGCCCATGCCGGAAGCCGGGCCTTTCTGAAAAGCTGCTGCCCATCTGTGTGTCCCAGTGGGATCCACACAGAGGCCTTTGGGAAATTTGAATTTATTCAGGTGCTGATGCTGGCAGCTTGCCCTGATTTTGGGGGGGAGGTCTGAGCCTTCGGGAATCCAACCTGCAGCTCTTTGGGCAAGCTGGTCCTGTTTGCATCGGACTCCACAAGCTGGCACCAATAGACACTGTGTCACCTACACCCCCGAGTGAGATATTTCCGGTAAATTAGGCAGGACAGGCAACCCTTCTCCAATGCCCCTCCAGCCAACCAGCTCACCAGCTGCCAGGGCAGAAGGGGCTGGGGGTGGAGGGGGGGAGGACGCACTCATCAGCCAAACTCCTTTTGATTAGTGAACTTGTTTTTTTCCAGCGTTGAATTAATTACCCTTTTCCACATGGGCGCCAGCTGGTAGGATTTTGAGTCAGGCAGGCAGGTTGGGATGGGAAGCCAGGGGGATCTGCCAGCACTTGGTGACATTTTTAACGGCACACGCTTGTGAGTTGAGCGTTTAACTCTTTGGCGACCTGCTAGTGGCTGTTGGGGAGCATCTCTCACAGTAGACAAGAATCTAGCCTGGGCTATGGTGAAGTGAAAGAGAGCAGGCCGTGCTGCATAAGAACGGCCATACTGGGTCAGACCAATGGTCCATCCAGCCCAGTATCCTGTCTTCCGATGCCAGGTGCTTCGGAGGAAATGAACAGAACAGGCAACCATTGTGTGATCCGTCCCGTCGTCCACACCGAGATCCTGGCAATCCGAGGCTAGGGACGCCCAGAGCATGGGTCGCCTCCTTGCCCATCTTGGCAAATAGCCATCGATGGACCTTTCCTTCCGTGAACGTGTCTAATGCATTTTGAAGCTCGTCACACAATCCCCTGGCAATGAGTTCCACAGATCAACTGTGCATGGTGTGAAGAAGTCACCTAGCACCACCAGAGAGGGTCTGCCTAGATCCTGGTTTGGATTAATGGAAAGTGTGTAAAGCTATACCTGAGACATGCAGGACAATGCCCCGGAGTGGTCCCATGTGCCATGAGTGCAGGATGAGTGAGACTCAGGCAAACCTGGATTCTATTCCCAGCTCTGCTGCTGGGTGGCCTTGGGCAAGACCCCCGTGCCTCGGTTTTCCTCATCTGTAAAATGGGGGTAATGAGTCTCCCCTCCTTTGAGACCCACCGGTGATAAGCGAGAGAGATTAATATTGTCTGGATTGTTCTATTGCCACCCCCTCCGTTGACAACAGGGTGGGACGAAGGTGGGTTTTTTTGCGGCAGAAGCTGCTGAATTCCTAAGTGTTTTTGCCTTGGTTCTCTGGGAAGTCTGAACATGGACGCAGAGGTGAGGTGGAAGGAGGGGGCCTGCAAACCAGACACATGGGTGTGAAACTGAGGCCACTTCCCAAAGAGACCTTAAAAATCCCAGGGCACTTCTTAGCCAGGCCCAATTTCAGTATGAATAAGGAGATTCTGCCTACCTAGCTTCGCCTGTTCGAGCCTTCACTTCCTGTCCTAAACTGTTGTGCAGCCTTGCGGTACACCATTAAGCAGCTCCCCAGAATTGGCTGCACTTCAGTGTTGGGTCATCAAACAGGTGCAGCACTGCTATGTGGTCATCAAACAGGTGTTGTTCTCCACCTCAGAGGTGGCTGCAATCCAGTGTTGGGTGAGTGTCCCTGTGGAGCGTTGCTGGGGCTTTTAAGCAGCTGCCATGCTGCACCCCAGAACTTGCTGCATTTCAGTATTGGGTGAGTGTTCCCTGTGCAGCATGGCTGTGCAGCTGTTAAAGAACTGCCCTGTTCCACTCCAGAGCTGGCTGCTTTTCAGTGCTGGGTGAGTGATCCTTTTGTGGCGTGGCCGTGGTCTATTAAGCAGCTGCACACCAGAGCTGGCTGTATGTCAGAAGTGGTTGTGTGCTCTCTCTGCAGTGTTGCTGTGTGGCTGTTAAACAGCTGCCATGTTCCACCCCAGAGCAGGCTGCATTTCAGCACCTGCTGCGTGGTCACTGTGAAGCCCGGCTATGCGACTGTTAACCATCTGCTGCATTGCAGCCCAGAGGTAGCAGCTCAGTGGTGAAGGAGTTGCTTGGCGATGAACGATGCTGGAGCAGGGTAAAATTTCATGATGTGCTCTCCCTCTCTCTCTCTCTCTCTCTGTCCAGGGAGGTCCTCTGCCTGTGCAATGCCCCGCCCTGCTGCCTACAACCCCGGCTTGCCCCCACGAGACCGCCTGGCCCCAGGCCCCGTCTGGCGATGAACGACCCGGCCGCCATGCTGCACGCGGAAGGGAATGCCCTGCTGAAGGCCGTGTGGCAGGGCAAGTTCCGCCTCACTCGCCTCTTGCTGGAAGGCGGGGCCTACATCAACGAGGGCAACGCGCAGGGCGAGACCCCGCTGATCGCCGCCTGCCTGGCCCACTACGACGACCCGCACAACAAGCCCCGCATGGTGCGCTACCTGCTGGAGAATGGCGCCGATCCCAACATCCCCGACAAGATGGGTAAGACGGCCCTGATGCACGCCTGCGCCGACCGGGCCGGGCCCTCGGTGGCTTCGGTCCTGCTGGAGCACGGGGCCGACCCCAGCGCCAGGGACTACGCGGGGGCGTCCGCCCTGGTGTACGCCATCAACCGGGGCGACCGGGAGACCTTGCAGGTGCTGCTGGACGCCTGCAAGGCCAAGGGAAAGGAGGTGATTATCATCACCACCGACACGTCCCCCTCGGGCACCAAGAAGACCAAGCAGTACTTGAACTCACCCCCCTCCCCGGGCCTGGAGGAGAAGTCACCTGCCCTGTGCATGTCGCCCTCTGACATCGAAGTCAAGACCACCCAGTCGCCCGGGGCCAGCGAGAAGGAGGAGGCGAGGGACGTCTTCAACTTCACCATGACCACCCGGCTGACCTGCCCCCCGCCGCCTCTTCCCAAAAGGCTGGAGGCCGAGGCCTCCGCGGAGCAGCCGTCAGTAGCCCCGCCGCCCAAGGGCCGGCCCAGGCAACTCAAGAGACTCAACTCAGAGCCATGGGGGCTGGTGGCGCCCTCCGCCTTGGCCGCCTCCCATCCAGAGAAGGCCCGGACGCCGGAGGAGAGGATCACGGCTGAGATGAACGGCTTGAGCATCACCAAGAGGTCCGTGCTATCACGAAGGCACAGCATCGAGGGCCAGGAGCCCCCCGGTTTCAAGATGTTTGCCCCCCACGGCTCTGGGGAAGAGGACCCAGGTCCGGAGGCATCCTGGGCCGAGAAGGTTCATTTTGGCCACCTCCACCAGCCTCTGTCACGGCGCAACACAGCCCCCGAGGCCCAGGAGAGCGGGGGCGGCCCGGCGCCCGGTCTGCGGGGCGTGGCCCACCATAATCTGGCCCGCATGGAGCACTGCGAGTCAGACGCGCATCTCTGCCCAGACTCCATCCCCAGCTCCCCGGATTCAGGCCGTATCTCCCTGGAGAGAAGGAAATACAATGCCTCCCCCCTGACCCTGCCGGCCAGCTCCTCCCGGGAGTCCCTAGAGAGCATCCCCAGTGCCGTGTCCCCCATGACTGGGCGGCGTCGCTCCCCAGGGCTGCTGGAGAGGAGGGGATCGGGGACCTTCCTCCTGGATCACATTGCTCACACTCGACCTGGCTTCCTGCCCCCACTCAACATCAACCCCCACCCTCCCATCCCTGACATCCGGGCCAATGGCCGGCCCCCCTCGCCCGTGCACAGGGGGCTCGTCCCCATGGCCCTCAGCTCCCCTAAGGCAAAGAAGAAGCTGTTCAGAAGGCATTCTATGCAGACGGAACAGATCAAACAGCTGGTCAATTTCCAGAACCTGCTGGCCCAGGACGACCGGGCCACTTAAAGGGACAGAAGCCTCAACAAGGGAAAGGAGAAGAGGTCTAGATTTATTCTATCCCCATCCCATTTGCTGCTCCTGGAGTGGGGAGGAGCTGGAGACACCCCCCATCCCATCTCTCCCACCCCATCCTGGGTGGCGAGCCCATTGTGTCTGGGTAGCTGTGTATCCTCCGCCTTCCTGTGTATCTATCCTAGCGACGGGCCGCGCCCAGGGTCCAGGGAATCTGACCAGAACAGGAGCACTCCAGTGGGCCAGGATCCCCACACGACCAACTTCTGGATGGCACTGGGTCCCTTCGGTGGAGGCCTGGAGGCTGCGGCCTGGCAGCAGAACGCCCCAAAGCATTACCACCCATGACTGTGCCACATGGCCACAGAGCGCTGGGAAACCTGGCCTATGCTGGGGGTGGGACGGTGACAGTTTCCAACGGCTGCTCCCACGTGCCAGTCAGGAACCAGAGGGGAGGTGCGTGGGTCCTGTCCCTCCAGGTCCTGCCGGGCACAGCCTGGAGATGCAGAGGAGGGGAAAGAAAAAGGGAATGAAAGGGTCAATTTGGGTTCGAGATCAGGAACGTGGCCAGCCGGAGCCTCTTCCAATTTCCGGCAGCGGTTTGTGCCCGACCCAGGTTCAAAGCCAAAGGCAGCCCTGCTCGGTTTGCCCGGCTTTCCGACCTGGAAGGCAGCGGCGGTAATCCTAAATACAGGCACACACACCCCACCCCCGGTGGCCTTGCACCCCACCTGCTGCTCCCTGCAATATCCTATTGATTAGTGTGAATGCCGTCGGGACTCCTGGGTTCGCGCCCCACCTCTGAGAGGGCAGCATTGTCTGGCGGGTGCAGTAAAAGGAGATCTGGGGCTACGTTTGCAAAAAGGCTAGTGATTTGGAGTGCCCACTGGAAACCAGGCCTCTTCAAGGTGTCTTAGACAGAAGCACTCAAAAACGGACACACTTTAGGCACGGGGCTCTGTTCCCAGCTCCAGGAGGGGGAGTGTTGTCTAGTGGTCAGAGGACTGGGCGCTAACGACTCTCGGGTTCTCTGCCTGTCTCTGCCACTGACTCACTGGGTAACTGTGGACTAGTGACGCTCCCTCCCCATGCCTCAGTCTCCCCCACCTGTCAAATGGAGGGAATGACACCGACCTGTGTCTGTAAAGCGCTTGGAGATCAGAGGCGCTCTAGAAATGCTACGTCCTATTTGTTATTTATTTAGCATTCGGTCTCTGGCAGAGCCGCACCCCTAGACAAAGCAATATGACTGGGGACGCACAAGAAGTTACCCCCAAACACTAGTGGGAGGGCTGGAATAAACCCTCTAGGCACAGGGTGCAGGATTGAGCAGAGCATCACTGATGCAGCAGAGAAACCATTTCAGAGGGGAGTGAGGGAACTGAGTGTAAATAGACATAAACACCCATTGCTATCCCCACAGTGCAGACCCAGTGCACTGGCATGGGTTACCCTGCTTTTCTACCAGGGGAAGCTGTGGAATTGTGCATTGTCATTGTGCATTGCACAACTGCAGTGGTGCAAACAAACCCCAAGTCCTCAAAGGTATTTAGGTGCCTGACTCCCAGCGGGAAGATCTGGCCCCTAGTTACCAAGCTATGAATCTGCAGAATGCTCAGGTTTCCTTGCACTTCCCTGAGTGATGCTGCAAAGTCCAAGTTAACTAAGGGAGTTAACATTTGCACAGGTCACCCTATAAGCACAAGGAGACTGTAATCAGGGCCCCATGTATCCGCTACTCTGCAGAACCCACCCCCTGGCTGTGCTTCCTTTTCTGTTTGCAGAAATACGCTTGTAGCCCTGATTGACATGTATCTGATGCCATGTGGCCTGACCTAGTCTTTAGACAGCCTACAATGATCACTCTAGATGTGAACCCCTTGATGCCAAATGGGTGTTGACTCTGAAACCTACTGACTACCAAAAAGACAACAACGTTGTTAACTATTCCACTGCTGATTTTGGCAGAAATGTTGCATTGTATTGTGCGTTTCTCACAACTCCCAGTTAAATCCCCAGATGCCTAACGCCCCCAACTGCCACCCGACCCCCTCTTCTGATTGCTCCTGCTAAGCACTTATGCCTTTTTTGTTACAAAATTCTGCAGCACATTGAAAATGAAGGGCCATATTCTTGGCTAGTGTAAATTGACACCTCTTTTGACTGACATCAGCTGAGAATTTGAGCTTAAAATGGCAGGGGCAGCATCTGATTAAATTGGCCAGAGGATTAGCTAGCACACTTTATCCCGTGCTGACTGCATTAGCCACTGCTCTGTTTAGTTTCATAGAAACCTTATTATTTCAGTGTATCTGATGCTGTTTGGGATTTCCAGTTTCATACAGGATTTGGGGCTTTTTGCGGCAGGATTTGGGGGCTAGTTTGCTGCAGATACATGGGGCCTTCCTCGACTAGGGCAAATGCCCTCTCCGGCTGTGTATGTCAAAGAACATACAGCATGATGTGAGTATGGTTTCAGGTCTGTATCTGGGACACTTGTAGGGTTCGATCTGGGGTTTTCAGTCAGCAGGTTAGAAGGTTGGAGCTCAGTGGTGAAATTTGGAACCAAATTCACGTTGCAATTTCAGAGGTTATCAAAACTGCTTTGAGCACAGCTGTCTCCAGTATATGTGTGGCTATAAGCCACCGGTGAGTGTCCATTACAGGCCCCCATCTGTGTCTATTCACAGAGGACCCGTCTGCTACAGCCCCAGCTAAGGACTAGTGCTGGGTGGGACTTATTCCAGAAAACGATTTGCCATCAGAAAGCGCCGATTCATCAAAACCAAAACGTCCCATGGGAATGTGTCAATTCTGCTGAATTTTTCATTTAGAAAAAATGGAGATGAAAACATTTTGAAAATGTCAAAATGTCCCTTTTCGCCAGCCTCGGAACGAAATGTTTCAGTTTCTCAGCTCAGAGTGATGTTTCTTTTGGCAGCATAGCTTATTTGCTAGTTTAAACGTTTACAAGGTCAAAATTGAAATGAAATGTTTCAAATTTACCCAAACAAAATATCAGCGAAAAAGATTTTTGGGAACTGGGTTTGCAAAAAAAAAAAAAAAAAAAATGTTGAGATTTTGGAATTTGGTTTCAATTTGGGATGAGAAAAATTTTGAAATTGCAAGTTTTGTCTGAGGATGCGAAATCCCCAGCAGCTGTAGCCCGCCCCAGGTATCACCTTTAGCTCAGGCTGCAGCTCCTGCTTTTAGCTCTTGAAGTCGCTTGTTCAAGCCCTGATATCGTCCAAAATAGCAGCTGTCACACCTGGAACACACACATGCATTTCTAGCAGGCCTGGACAGATCCCTTGATGAATCTGTAATCACACACAGCTTATTAACCCTTTAAGAAGCAAGGCTCTTGGAACGAGCCTGCCCCTGGGTCTCCCACCCAGTACCACACCCCTTTCCCTGTGCCAATGGTGGCACTAGCCAGAATGCTTCCCCCTGCTGGTCAAATGCACAAACTGCTGGGTGGCTATTTCCTAGCCAGGGGTTGTCTTATAGCTTTTAGGTAGGAGGTTCTAGATCAGTGATACTCAGACCTCCGTGGCTCAAGAGTCAAATTAGCGACCAACAGAGCCACAGGAGTGTGAATTCATTGTTTCACTTACTATATATATTTCATTTGCACAGCAAAATGACTGACGGAGTATTATTATTTGATCAACGACAATTGGTTAGTAACATGGTAAAAACCTCCTGACTGGTTAATAAATTTGACTGGTTAATAATTAAATCACCCAGTGTTTTCATATCATGTGCTGCAAAGAGCCGCAGGAGACACGTTAAAGAGTCACTCATGACTCGAAGCCTCAGTCTGAGCAACACTGGTCTGTATGGACAAAAGGAACTCGTGTGTGTGTGTGTGTGTGTGTGCGTGTGTGTGTGTGACTTCTCCATTCCTGCCTTGGGTATATTGTGTGCATGTGTGTGTGACTCCTTGACCCCTCCGTCCCCACCTTGGGTGTATTAAAGGCAGCCACAGAGAAGGTTTTGCTTTAAATCAGTTGCAGATAACGAAGCAGAACTGGGTCCTTTTCTCAGCTCATCCCCCCGCCTGTAGAGTTCTGGATGAAACCAGGTGGCTGGTCCCTTTGGGTTTTGCTAAATCAAAACCCAATGGACAAGGGGATGTTTGACTGAAACAATTTCCAGGGGCATTTTTACTCCTTTATCAAGTAGCCCGTGGGGAATATTCCTGAGCATTGGGTGGCATCCCAGCCACTGTGGCCAACCAGGAGGTCTCTACACCCTATGCATATTGTGACGTGATCAGTTTAACCCTTTCCCGTAACCCAGTCCCTGCGTGTGTCTCTGAGCTGCGTCCTCCCCGACAATCCAGGCTCAGAGGTTCTCAGTCTTTTCCATAGCAGAACTCTGCCCCCACTTACCCTTCCCTAGAGGGAGCCCGAGCTTGGTTCTGGGGCTGCCCAGATGCCAGGGTGATGGTGGTTATAGATCTGTCTAGCCGGGTCTGCATTTAGCAGTGTGAGAAGGGCAGGTAGGTCATGACTCCCCCTGGTTGTCTTGCAACCCACAGACGTGTGTAACTATGCTCACCAGTCCTCCTGATTCCCAGCTGTCCATGCGGGAGCACTGCCCCAACTCCATTCTAGAAGTCACCTTCTGCCTTCGTGTCCTCCTGGGGCTCTGTTCCCCTTTGCCTGGGAGGTGAGAGTCAGGACTCCTGAGCTCCATTCTCAGTCCTAGGAGGAAATGTAGCCTTATGGTTAGAGCAGATGAAGCGGAGGCAGGATGCGTGGGTTCTCATCCAAGCTCTGGCGCTTAGAGCGGGAGGCATGAGACCAGAGTGAAATCCCATTGTGCCGCAGGTGGGGAGAGAAGCTGCAGTGTGGGTGCTATTGCGGATCAGAACATGCTTAGTGCAGGAGGGAGGGATAGCACTGGCCTGCTAAACCCAGGGTTGTGAGTTCAACACTTTGAGACATTTGGGGATTGGTCCTGCTTTGAGCAGGGGGTTGGACAAGATGCTCTCCTGAGGTCCCTTCCAACCCTAATAGCCTAAGCTGGTTTCTGCAGCTGCCCAGACACAGTGGTGATGTGGGGGCAGGTAAGTACAGAGCTAGCCAGAGAATTCTGTCTGGCAGGCCAGGCCTCAGAGCTCTGTTGGGGTGGGCAGCTCACTCATCCAATCCCAGCACTGGTGCTGCCCAGAGAAATCAACTGGGGTGAGAGCCGAGGCACCAGCTGCTGCTTCCAGGGACCATTTCAGCCCCAGGCAGGCAGATGCCCAGGAACACAGTCTCTGTCCTTGTCAGAGCTGAGCTAAAAAAACCAATCCACGCAGCTGCTGACTCAGGAGGAAGCTTGGATCCAGACATATGCTTCAGTCCAGCTTTAAATCCTTTACACTAAGGGTGAGATTTCCAGAAGTTCCTGACAAGGCACCTAATTCCCATTGGCTTTCAAGGGGAATTAAGCACCTAAATAACCACAAGTACCTTTGAAAATACCCCCTCTCCCTCAGATACGTGGGGTTATCATCTCAGCAGACACAAGCTCCAGTCACCACCTGAGCTCCTGCCATGTCACGTGAGGGACAATCGGAAATAACGCAGTGCCTGGCTTGTCAGCAGGAGCAAATGATTTTCCATTTCATTCCACCAGATCTCAATGCTATTTGCAATATAGACAGAAATCCCCTTCCCCCATCCCGCCCAGGGCTGAAATGCTGCCAGTTCTGGGGAGCAGTGCAGCAGCAACTCTGCGCAGCCATTTAGGGCAGGACGCAAAGAGGAAGCATGTGACCAACGCAAGTCAAAAACGTGGCCAGGACAAAGTGACCAGGGCTCATTGATGAATATCACTAATCAGGCCCACAGTGTTCAGGCCTTCCCTGAAGACCCATGTGCAGCGTCGCCTTTTGGGGCTGGGGGAAGCGACTCCTCTGCACAGAGCTTGTGTAGGAGCTTCCGGGGCCCCGTGGGCTGAAAGTCCACAGGCGAAGTGTACAGCGAGTTCTCCCTGTTAGAAACAGAGCTGGGTGAATACGCACAGGCCCCTGCAGCTGTGATGGGCTGTGTGCTAGGTTAGTGCAGGGTCCAGCTGTCCGTTCAGCCAATCGCTGGATAATATTGCCAAAGGGCCAGAGGCAGGCAGAGGACTCACACACTCCGCTGTGCATATTCATATGCTCTGCTGATCCCTCGGCTCTCAGACCCGCCTCTGAGCTAGACAGGATGGCAGGATTCCTGGGTCCACCTCCCCATCCCATGAGGGAGTGATTCCTAATGGTTAGAGCAGAGGAACTTGGCATCAGGATGCCCGAGTGATCATCCCAATGCCTCAAGGGTAGCCTTATCTAGTGGTTAGAGCAGGGAACTGGGCATCAGGACACCTGGCTCTGCTGCTGACTCACTGCATAACCTTTGGCGAGCTGCGGCCCTCCTTGGTGCCTCGGTTTTCCCACATGCACCATAGGGCTAATGACCCTGACCCATCCGTAGGATTAAGTAGCTAATGTGTGAACACCTACCATCTGTGCTCTAGAACACAAGACCCTCCCCAATTTAGTGAACGAGGGTGTGTGGGGGGGAAACCCCTCTGAGCTGAAGTGAGTCATGTTTGTGAGTGTGGTCACCATTCCACCCCAAAGGTGGCGAGATTTGTGCTGACGAGGCTGCCTGCTGTCTCTGCCTTGGGTGGTGTCTGATCTCCTTCCTCCACCCCCGGTCCACACCCCTCTCCACTGTGCTCTTCCTTTGGGCTGGCCAGGGTGCTCCTGTCCCCAGCTGGGGCATGGCAGGTGAGGAGGAGAGATGGGAACGGAAAAGAACTCGGTTGGGAGAAGTAATTCCAGCCTGCCCCAGCTGCTCTCCCAGCTGCGGGTGTCGGGGGATCTCTTGGTCTTTACCTAGCAGTGAATAAAAGCCCAACATTGCTCAGTCTGGCTCGCACCTGCGTCTTCTTGGGGCTGGGGCTGGGGGTTATTCTGCCACCAGTGGCCGAGTATTGGAACAGAAGGTTTTGGGAAGGCCACTGGTCCATCCGTGTCAAGTTTCAGGGGGCAGCCGTGTTAGTCTGTACCCACAAAAACAACAAGGAGTCCGATGGCATCAAAAAACCCACTTCTTCAGATGCACCATCTGAAGAAGTGGGATTTTTACCCACGAAAGCTTATGCCCAAATAAATCTGTTAGTCTTTAAGGTGCCACCAGATTCCTTGGTCCATCAGTATCCTCCTGTTTCTTCCCTATGCCAGATAAGATAACCAGTCTGTCTATTCCTGTATCCCTCCGCCTGCTGCACCAGATCAAACCCGACCAATCCTTAGACTCCCCCATCTCCTCCCTGAACTGGCTCAGATAACTGGTCCATCGATTCCTGTATCCTCTCTTGTGCTGCACCGAATCAGAGCACTGCTCCCTCTAGTCAAGCATTCCTCCACCTGCCACACTAGACCCCCACCACTGGTGCATCCAGGCCAGTGTCCCTGCCTCCGGCAGTGGCTAATGTCCAGTGTTTCAGAGGAAGGTTTAAATACCATACCTAGCTATACACATGGGGATAAAAGGCAAATCCTGGCTGACCCCAGCATGTGTCCCACTTAGGCCCTGAAGCATGCTGGTTCCCCAAGCCATTATCACAGCTGGCATAGCTAGATGTGGGATCCCTGTGTACTGTGTTTCCAAACACCTGCGTGAGAAGGAGAGCACAGTGCGTGCACCTCCTCTGCAACATGCTGCAGCAACCCCGGGGGACTCTGCATTGCAGAGTTTTGGGGAACTAAAAGCCCCCCACACACACAAAAAAAACCCCAACCCCCCCCCCCATCGTAGAACGATCCAGCCCTCACTGAAAAGTCTCTGTTCCTGGCAGGAGACCTGCAATGTGAGATGGAGATGGAGAAGCGCCTCTCTTGCTTCGTCCGTGCCTGCGATGCTGCTCCCTAATGCACAACCCACTGGGCAGCAGGCTGGGGGGAGGGATAGCTCAGTGGTTTGAGCATTGGCCTGCTAAATCCAGGGTTGTGAGTTTGATCCCTGAGGGGGCCATTTGGGGCAAAAATCTGTCTGGGGATTGGTCCTGCCCTGAGCAGGGGGTTGGACTAGATGACTTCCTGAGGTCCCTTCCAACCCTGATACTCTTTGATTCTATGAACCCAAGAGCAAGAGGCAGAGAGGACAATCCAGGGCTTCTGTCTCTGCCTGGATCCCCGCTCCCTTCCACCTGCCTAGCAGAGACATTCCCTATAGCCAGACCTCACTGGCTCTGCTAGGCAGGGGCTCTCCTCCTTGGTACTTGTATGGGAGAGCCAGGATGCTATCGGCCTCAGGGAGAGGTGGGTTGACCACACTGACAGGAAAGCCCCTTCTGTGGTTGCAAGAAGTGTCGACACGACATGCAGCTGTCCTGCTGTAACAGCCATGCATACCTCTAGGATGAGGCACAAAGCTAAGGCCCGGATTGTCTGAGGCTGATAAACCCAAGACACTATTCCTGAGAGGTAAGTTACTGGGCAGCCTGGCACCCTGTCCTCATTCTAGCTTGGATAATTCCATTCGGCCTCAGGGGCGTAGCCAGGTTTTCAGGATAGGGGGAGAAAAAACAAAAAAAAGGCACCCCCCTCTGGCCATGCCCCCAGACCAGACCGCTCCCCTCGCTCACTTTCGCTTCTGCGCCAGCCTGCCACCCTGAGGCTTCTCCAGTTGTGCGGCAGGCGCAGCTTCTGAGCCAGCCTGCCACCCCACGGCTCCTCTGGCCGTGCGGTGGCAGCGCAGCTGGGAGGCGCTGCTTCCGCGCCAGGCAGCCGCTGCCGCCCTCTGGCTCCTCCAGCCAGCAGGCACCGCTTCTGCGCCTGCTGGCCTGAGCGGAAGCAGCTGCTTCCGCTGAATCCCACCAGCTACACTACTGTTTGGGCTCCAAAAACCCCTCCTGCTGTTTCACTTGTATGCAGTATTCTTTTTCATTTTCTGCCCTAAATCCTTACCTCTTGTTGGTGAACACGACTAAGCACCTGATGCATTCCACCCTAGAGGCAGCTGCATTTCAACACTGGGGGAGTGATCCCTGGGCCACATGGCTGGGAGGCTTTTAAAGAGCTGCCGCATTCCACCCCAGAGGTGGCTGCCTTTTGGTGTCTGCCAAGCCCTTTGGAATGGATGTTACCGAACGAATGTCAGCATTGATTGGCATTGTCCATCTGGGGCTCCTACAGCAAGCCCTGACTGGCTCAGTGGGAACAGGGAGACCAAGGCACCCACATAAAATCCGTGCCCACTCCTCCCATCACTGCATGTCCCTTCCAGGACCAGTAAGGCCCTGCCACACCATTCCTCTCTCTTTGAGTCATGCTGCCATCTGGTGGCTCTAACCGGGGTTGCTACATCCCGAACGCCGTCCATGGTTTCAGTGCAACCCTATTGTTGGCATCTCAGATTTTCCCATTCTCCCTCCCCACATTTGAAGTCAGGCCCGTTTGGGGAGGACTCCACCAGCCCTGGCCACTAAGAGAGGCTCACAGAAGCAGCTGAGCCGTGGCAGAAAGGACATCAATTGCTAAGGAGTGTCACAAGTTCTCGGGACTTAGATGGGGATCGGAGCTTTCCCGTAGGTCGTGATGTCTGAATCTAGGACGCTGGCTCTGGTCTGCACTAAGTTTTCCATGGTGGGGGGATACATTCATGTGCCATTACACTAAAATCCACCACTATTTCATCTCCTCAATACAGCTTAGCAGTCACACAAACACCTCCCCCCCGACTTGGTACATTAGCTCTTGCCAAGAACCCGGTGTCGATGGAAGGGGATTTAAACCCTCATTATGAACAGCCACCGATGTGGGATCAAGTAGGGAACAAGACTCACGGGACTCACAGCTGCTTGATACAAATGATCTTACACAGAATTAATTGGTTCAGGGCAGAGACTAACTCAGAGGGCTGAGACAGGAGCTTTCCCACATGGGGGCTGCTTGGATCCAGGAGTTCAGTTCTGCCTGTTATGGAGATTGGGGACTGGCTGCCAGGCTGGCCCTGGCTTATCTGGGGGGATTGTTTCAATAACGAATATGTGTGGGCCTGGAAGTCGATACACAGAAGTCAACACTTTGCTGTAGTGTGGGAAGGTGGATAAATTTCATCCCCATTTTGCAGATGGGGAAACTGAGGCCTCTTAGGCTAAATCCACCCCTAGGGTAACACTTCTGCGGTCCCAGAGTAATAAGGGGATTTCCCCAGGGCCACACAGTGAGTCTGTGACAGAGCCAGAATAAAAACCTGGATGAGTCCTGGCTCCCAGTCCCCTGCTCTGACCAATAGACCATGGTGTGGTGTAAACAGAGGAAGGGAGGGGAGAATTATCTCTGGGGAAATTGAGGCAGGGGAAAAATTATGTGTGCAATGGAGTGATTTTGGTAGAGTCTCTCTTGTTTTCAATGCACTGCTCTGTGTTTACATTAGCAAAGGCTGGTCAGAGGAGCACCCTGGGGCTGTTGAAGCTGGGGGAGGTGAGGTTTGGGACAATCTTTCTTCCCCAGAGGGGTGAGTCCCACAGTCTGGGACCAGCCCCTGGGAAAGCTCCATCTTCCACACGAGCTTTCCCTGCTGGTAGAAAGTTCCACTGGGCCTGCCATAGGTGCTGGAACTAGGGGTGCTGGGGGGCTGACGCCCCCTGACTTGAAGTGGTTTCCATCCTATACGGGATTTACAGTTTGGTTCAATGAATCTCAGCACCCCCACTGCACACATTGTTCCAGCGCCCCTGGGGCCTGCGGAGCAGAACTGGCAGCCCCAGCCCACCGCCCACCGTTTCAGGCTCTTTGAGATACGCTGGGCCCAGGCTACTGAGCGCCGTGAAGCTACGGACATTGCTAACAGGGTAGGTGCCAGTGCAGAGCTAAGGGGAAAACCCAGAGCCAGCAGAGGGGTCCTCACCTCTGCACTCCTGGCCTCCTTTCTGTTCCATGCTTCAGCCATTTTCTCCGAGCTGTTCTGTTCTGGAACCCTCCCAAGAACCAGACCATCCAGCTGCCGGGACAAAGACACGAACCCTTCGCTCAGCCATCGCTCCACTCCCTGCCTGATCTGGGAATAGAACCCAGGGGTCCTGGACCCCAGCCCTCTTCTCTGACCCTAAATGAGAAGCTCTGTGGGGGGCAGAGACTGGCTTTTTGTTCCTTCTATACAGCACCTAGCATTGTCAGGTCTTGGTCCATGACTGGGCTCGTAGGCGTCACGGCTAGTGATCACACTCCCTTCCAGCTCCAACAGCAGAACCCAGGAGTCCTGGTGCCCAGTCCCCTGCTCCAGATCACACTGCTGGGCTCTAGATCACGTCCAGCTCTGTGGGTGGACTTCCAGTCCCATGTTCACTGCACGAGACCTTGTATCTTCCAAAGCACCGGTTTGGGAAACACAGCTGCAATTCCCTTGGCGCTGGCCCAGCTCTCTCTTTTCAGAGCCACATGGCGGAGCATGTGGAGCTCTGACACCTTTCGCTGCTGGGATGAGGGGGAGAAATCCAATTTTCTCTCTCACTGCCCCTCAATCCTGACTCACACTCCTAGGCTCCTCTAACCTGCTGTTTCCCTATTAGTCCAGTTCTGGGATTTCCTCCCCGACCCCCTCGCTGCGCTGATGCAACCTCATTCCCAGCCTGGAGCCTCCTTCACTCCTGGGGCCCTCTGAGGAGAGATTGCACAGCTGGAGCTATAGGCGCAGCAGTTTGGGGCATGTGCAGAAGTGGGACCAGGCGAGAGAGACCCACCAAACCTCACATCACCAGTGAGTTGCGCCCGATTGTGTCCAGCGGCCCTGTTCTAAGAAAGGGGAAAAAAGGCTGGATTGGGAGTCAGGAGTCCTGAATTTTACCACAAGTTCTGGAAGAGCATGTGATCAGTTGCTTAGATCAGGAGCCTAGGAATCCTGAGTTCTGGTCTCAGATCTGCTGCTGAAGTGCTGAATGGGACGCCAACTCTCTGTGCCTCTGTTTCCCCAGATTTAAGAACTGGGGATGATGCTAAGAGCATGAGGTAGTGTTTGTAAAGTACTTTGAGACTGCTGTACTGAAGGGCAAAAAGTCATGAACCATTTGTCTTAGCATGTTCATGTTCTCTGGCCTCTTCCAGACAGCTGATCGGAGAGAGTCCCGCATCCTACAATGCTTGCGGACAGGAAGATTGGCTGCAGATGCTAACATGGGAGGTTTAATCTGCCAGGAACGGGGGCCAAAGGGCCCAGCTGAAAAAAATCCATCATGCTAATTAAGACAGCACTGAGCGCCAATAGGGAGAACTGGGGTCAGCAGCAGGCTATGGCGAACTTTGCTAGGTAGCTCAGGGGATTGGGATCCTTTGGGCTGTAGGTTGCTGGTTCAAATGTGGGTATGAGACTGTTTAGCCTCCCAAGGACCGAAATGCTTCAGTCTAACCCTCCCGATGGGCTCCCCAGAGGGTAAGTGAGTGCAGTTCAATGCCTGTGCTATGCAGATCAGACTAAGTGATCTAACAGTTCCTTGAGCTTTAAGGGTACATCTCCCCAGTCCCTGGCAGCAAGCCTCCAGGCTGACAGGCTCACGCAGCTGGGTACATGCTGCAGCTTGAGTTCCCACTTAGGAGCATAGGTTGTACTTCAAAGAACTGGCTAGACAGCTGTTTTTAGCAGGAGCCCCAGTCTGTCAAGATGGGCTCCGAGGCTGGCTGCCGCTGGCTGTGTCCACAGCGTCCCCTTTGAAACGTCCTGGCTTTAAGGCCAGCAGGGCTCAGCAGATCATCCAGTCTGACCTGCTGCCTGAGAACCTCTCCCAGCGATTCCTGCATCAAGCCCCATGGCTTGTGGGTTTCTTATAAGCAGTCACCTGGTCCTGAGTTAAAGCCTCCAAGTGCCAGCCAATCCACTGTGTCCTTTGGGAATCCAACCGTGAGTTACCCTCCCTCTGACAAATACACAGCTTCTTTGAGCTTGAATTTTTCTGCAAAACCCTCCCTGGGCTGCGGTGATGCTCAGCTGACGAATTAGCCAGCATGACTGGCAGCATATGGCCTACCGGGAGCTAACTTGCTGTGTCAGCCACTAACATGACCCCTCTGTAGCCTGGCCTCAGGCTAACACCGTGCAAGAATTGGCAGCTTTTAAGCAGGGGCCATCTTTTTCTGCCGTGATTGTACAGCGCCTAGCATAAAGGGGCCTGGCCCATGACTCCTATGTGCTATGGTCACACAAATAATAATAAAATAGCCCGCCTATGTGACTGTGCAGCGCCCAACTTCACTATTAAAAATAAAAACACTTTTTAAAAAGCCAATGGAAAATAAGAGAAATTCTAAGAAGAGTGAAGTTGTCAGATGAATGGTGCATCTGACCCAATACCTGGTGCCTGGAGCCAGCTGCTTCTGAGGACACCTGGTTGCAATTTTACAAACAAAACCAAATTTTCATTTTTTAAAAATGGCCTTTTTACAAAAGTGAAACAGTTTGCAATTTTTTTTTTTACTTCTCAATTTTTTCCCTTCCTCCATCTTCATTTATGAGCACCAAAATGGAGGTGAGGAATGGGGGTGTGGAGAGACAGGAAAGAATAAAATCTAACCTCCTCGTCCCTTTTCGAAACTGAAAATATCCTAGAAAAAGGTATGCCTGAAATGTCAACGGAAGTTTCTGTGCCAGATTTCCATCAAATGAACAATTGTTTCTTTTTTAAAAAAACAGCCAGATTTTGAAATTTTCAAAACCTTTCCCCCAAACATGCATTACCTATCTTTTGACCAGCAGAGCCAGGTGAAGAGAATGCTGCAGTCACATCACCAGCTTCAGACATTCCAACGTCATGATTCAGGACCCCTAAAAAAAATTATCAGTCATCATCATCACTAGCCACCTTTTTAATTCAACTTCCAGATTTGGAGCATTTAAGGGTCAGGCTTGCGAGCTTTTCTCTGCAACTCTCACAGCTAGAAACCTGTATGTTTTAACAAAAGCTCATGTTGCACATCACATCACAGTCTCACATCATTACATGACTCCAGGAGCTGGGGATGTAAGGAAAAGACCAAATGTTAACAACGATCCTGCACAACGATGTAGCTGCTGCAGAAAAATCTCTTTGCGGGGGGAAGTGAAGAGCCCTTATCTAGCATTTGTCAAAGCACTTTAGAAAGGAGGACAGTATTCTTATCACCGCCTTATAGATGGGGAAACTGAGGCACAGAACAGGGACGTGACTTACCCCAGCAGCAGAGGCAGGAATAGAACCCATCTCTCCTGAATCACAGCCCAGTGCTCTTTATACTAGAGGTTAGTTTATACCCTGGAGTAGATGGGTTTAAAACCCTGCTAAACTCCCTCTCATTTATAACTCTCTGAGGGAACGCTGCCCCATAACTCTCCACCGGGGGCATTTCTTGCACCTGCCTCTAAAGCAGTGGGCGATGCTAGTCCAGTCTGGGAATTCCTAGGGTGTTTCCCTTAGCTCCCGACTCCTAGAGCCAAGAAGCATGTCCTCATTGCACAGGCCCCTGCCAGCCCATCAAGAAATGATGTCCTGTGCGCCGCTTTCCAATTCAGCCTCTACAGGACCCTGACAGTTCCATCAATCTAGCGCCGCCTCACAAGATCCAGCTGCTGCTGCTCAGCTGGCATCTCTCGGGGATAACAGCCTGCTGCCCCGCAAAGCCAGGTGCCTGACGCGGAGCCGGCAGGGAAGCGGTGCACCTTTAAATAGCTGGGGGTTTTGTGGCCTGCCTTGTGCAGGAGGTCAGACTAGATGATCATATTGGTCCCTTCTGACTTATGAGTCTATGAGTCTATGAGCTGGGAGAAGGGGTGGGGTAAGGCAGCAACAGAAGGCAGCAGAAGGCAACCAGGCACTGCAGTGACCTCCAGGAGCATGAGGAGCAGGTCCAGAGTGCTGAGTAATTAACCGGCGTGGTGTCACGGGATGCGGAGACGGGAGGTCCAGCCTTGCAGCGGAGGGCTTTGCCAAGGAGCTGGGGTACAGCGCTGGGAAGAAGCCAAGGGGCTCGGGGAACGCTCTTCCTCCCCCCTGCTGGAAGGATCTTTCTGCAGCAGTCGCGCTGCTGTGCAGGGTTGCAGAGGCGGCAAAGGCACAGGGATGGTAAGGGAAGTTCCACCCACGCAGGCTGTGCAGGGCGGCCCTGAGACAGGGCAGAGGGAGCGGGCAAACGAAGGAGGCACCGCTAGGCAAATGGATCGTGCCGTGCTCCGAGCTGGGGGAAGCGGGAGCAGGTGTTGATGGCGGGGGGGCTAGAGGCAAGCTGCAAATTTGATTGGAGAGATCTATTTCTAAGGGATGATTCAAAGAGCTGAATAGAGTGTGAGAGAGTCTAGGTGTCTGGTGTGTGTAAACAGGGATGGGGCAGGAGTGTTACATATTGGGGGGGATCATGGGGAATATTGGGGTGAAATATAGGATCAGATCACCCCTGAGAGTGAGATCTCCTAGGTTGCGGCCTTGTCTCCCCGTCAGAGCCCACATCGCCTGGTGGGACTTTTCAAATTAGACCAGGACAAGCCCTTGGGGACTGATCCCCTCTGGCTTGCCCTGTGCCTTCATCTACATCACCACAGCAAGGGGTGGGGGAACCACCACCAAGCCAAGCCAGCATGGGACCAACTTCCCGCCGCTGCATCAGGTGCCAGGCTGCAGAGACTCAGCCCCCTGGCAAACAGGCCTTAGGACCAGACTAGCTCCTGGGACCAGCCAGCCCTGCTCGCTGTGGGTTAGTGCGTGGCAGCGAAAGACAGCAAGGAGGTGGGTGCAGAGACCTTTCCAGCAAAGATCTCATTGTTCTATCTGTGCTGGACCGAGCCCATCATCCCCCCGGGGGACAGAAGATGGGACAGGGATAATGGATTCATAGGGTTATTGATTCCAATGCCAGACGGGCCCATGGGGACCTAGTCTGACCCCCTCCCTATATAACACAGATGGATGGCAGCGGGATGGAGGGGGCAGGGCTGCGATCAGGGGTCGTGGCCGAGTGTCCGTCAGCCTTGCCATGTCTAGGCTAGGTTCTCCAGCAGGTATGACTCACAGGGCTAGATCTGGGCCTGAAGAAAGGGTGGAGGAGGGAGACAAGGGGGTGCAGCGATGCTCCCAGAGAGGAAGGGGTTAAAAGGTCAACCTCCCTTGGCTGCCTGCTGGGTGCCCCTCACTGTTTAATGACTTCCTTCCTTTGCAGCTAGCTCCTTGCTCCCCAAGCAGAGAGGGGGACCCAGGGCAGATCCCCAACCCCAGCTGCCAACTTCCCTCATTCCCCCCACAGGAATCAAAGAATTGGGCTCCCCTCTTGAAGAGCCGCAGGGTACAAAGGCCCATTAAGCAGAGTGGAAGGGCCGTGGCTCAGGGCAGAGTGGGGTGGGGGGAGCTGAGGACATGCCCCCCAAGGAGGGGAGTCAGTGCGGTCCATCCCACTCTAACCCCACTCCTCTCCCAGAGCTGGGCACAGAACCCAGGAGTCCTGATGCCCCAGCTCTCCTTGTTCTAGATCCCACTCCCCTCCCATGGACTAGAAGCTCCAAGAGCCCTGACTCCCCGGACCCCCTGCTCTGGAAGGCATCAGGAGGTTCAGAGCAGGACAGGGGCTGGAGGGGAAGCCAGGCTTGCCAGCTGTTGTGTTCTCCTCCTCCCAGACTGGATGAGGCAAAAAATGCACCATGTACTAGTAAAAAAAAACCCCAGCCTCAAACCCCCTTTGGAGCCACAATACTCAGCAGCTCTGCTGGGCTCTGCCCCTCAAGCCAACACCAACAGCCAAAGAGAAGCTACAGGCAATTTTGCGACTGGTTAGTGGCTTAAAGTATTAGCCTCCCAAATTGGTGCATGGTCGCTATTATTTATATTGGAGTGGTACCTAGAGGCCTCATACCAAGATCAGGGCCCCATGGTGCTAGCTGCTGTACATACACATAGCAGGAGGCAGCCCCTGCCCCAAAGAGCTGACCATCTACATACACAAGGGAAACTGAGGCACCGAGAGGGGACGTGACTTACCCAAAGTCACTAGCAAAGTCAGGACTAGAATCCAGGTCTCCCAAGATTTAGTCCATTGCACTATCCCCCAGGAAACACTGCCTTCCCTCCGAGATTGCAGCTGTTTCCCCCAATCCCAGCATTACTCAGTGGCTACAGCGAGGTATGAGGGAGGAGCTCGGTGTTAGCTGTATAACTGCTGGGAGAATGGAACCGAATACTTGCCCTGCTTTCCTGTGTCTCGGCTGCACTCCCATCAGGGGAAAGGGGGGGCTCCCAGGAGAACCAAATCCCAATCAGGAGACTTGGGAGCTGCTCCTCTTCTGAGGTACAAAAAACCCCGTGACACCTGGGGTGACCCTGAGCCCATAAAACTGACCAGCTGGCAATGTCCTAGGCCCCCGTCGAGATGTCCTGGGACAGCTCCCTCAAACAAGGGATGATCCTGAGAAAACCCGGATGGGGGGCAGTCCTGGGAAGGGAATTGGGCTGGAGCCTGATGCCTGCTGAACTGAGCAGCAGTGAGTCCATGGCAATTCCTACTTCTCAACACTAGAGGGAGACAAAAGGGAGGCAGGTGGGCAGAGCTACCATGACAGGTGTCCTCGGTGTGCTGGCATCTGCCCGCAGTGTCAGGACAATGGCAGAGCCGGCCGGGGGCTCACCCAGATCCCAGCGCAGGATGGCATCAGATTAGCTGAACTTGACTGTGGAACTTTGAAGCTAAACCGAAATAAGCGACTGTTAACTTGAAATAAGAACATCCAGACCGAATCCTGCACTGGTTTGACTCAGGTTTAAGGAACAGTTGTATTTAAACTGGCGCAGTTGCCTCAGGCAGACCAGGTCTAAGATGCATGTCAGCAAGTCACGTGAACACAAGTTACAAGCTGAGGGGGTGGATGGGGGTCTGCTTTACACCCTACCCTGCAGGGCAGTGTAACCTAGCAGATAGGGCACCATACTGAGACTCAGGAGACCCGGTTTAATTCCCAGCCCCGACACTGGTCTGCTGGATGACCGTGGGCAAGTAATTTCCCCCGCCTTCCCGTGCCTCAGTTTCTCCAGTGTGAAATGGGGATAATAATCTTGACCTCCTTTGTCAAGCGCTTTGATATCTATGAATGAAACGTAGCCTGGATCCCCACCTCGGGCCGGGGTTTGGTAGTCAAACAGCTCCCTGAGAGGACAGAGCTGCCCAGCTAAATTTTTGGGGGTGAGGGGGCATCCAAAACATCACTCCCCATCTCTACTCCAGCATCATCCAGAGGGGCCTGAGTGTAACTGAGACTCAGCCTCCCTCCCCCATCCCGACACCTTAGTTAGTCGCTCGAACTCCAAGGAAAATCCCAGGGTATTCCACTAGGGAAACCCCCTGGTGACAGCTTCGCCATGAGAATGTGGGACAGGTCTCTGTGCCAGGCCCGTGGAAGGCAGCTGCATTCCCTTGTCCAGGAAATAGCTCCAGCCCTCTGCCTCTTATCACTGGCTCCTCTTTATTCTTCCCTGCCAGCAACTAATAAATCAGCTGCCGGCAAATCCTCCCCGCAGCTGAGCTAAAAATAAAGCGGCTGAGACGGGTCACGGTGAGGTGTCTGAGACTGGCATACGGGGATGTGCTCAGAAGCAGGCCGGCATGCAGAGAGCCTGCACCGGGGTCCAGCTTGGAATCTGCCAGGAGACAGGCAGCCCCTTTGGGCTCGGATCGACCTGGTTGCTGCTCCCCCAGCACCAGGGGAGGCAGGTTGCAAGTCCCATGAACCAGCCGGGCCCGACACTGCTGCTTGCATGGCTAGTGGAGTCCAGGGTTTGTCCGATTCGCAGTCCGTGTGGGCAGCATTCCCACGCGATGTCTTGCCCTTCTGTTGTCCGGGCTGACCTGCGGGCTCCAAGGCTCAGGCTGGCACCTCCTGCCAGCACTGAGTGGGGCCATCTGTTTGTTAATCTCTGAGGAGAATGCTGGGGCAGGAGAGACAGGGACCTGCTGGCAGTCGGGGAGCAGTGGCTGGGGCGCAAGACATTGAAATGCTGCTGGCAGGCATGGGGAGCTGTGGATGGACACAGAGCAAGAATTGGAGGAGCCGTGTCCCCTGGGAGCCACAGAAGATCCCAAACACGGGGCCATAATTGATTAATGAGCCTGCAACTACCAGGGCATAACAGGAATCGATGCCAGCCGGCTGCTGTCGGCCTCTTGTCACTCAGCCAGTCCCTTGGCTCCAATGGACGCTGGATTGATTTCACCTATAGATCACCGGGATCTGGACGTGGCAAGGGTGGTCAGTGACGACTTAGCCATCGGAAGAGCAGTCCTCAGGGAACAGGCCCATGCTCTGAAAGCCACTTTAGGATCTGGAGCCTTTGTCTTTAGAGCACCCATTCCCATCCAGGTTAGCAGTAGCTGGAGGATGACCCCATCTGGCGGCCCGAGTGTGAGGAGTTTGGTGGGTCTCAGACCTGTGCCCAAAGGAAGAAACAAGTGGAGGCTGTGATGGACACAAACCGGAGCAGGGTCTGGCCTCAGCCCGGCCCGGTGGTTCTCTCTGGCACTCCAGTTCCTAGCCCAGGACTGCTCAGCCCTGGAGATGCTGATCGCATGCCAGTTCCCACCTCACCAAAACCACCAGCGGCCCCTGCTACCGTCAGTCCCAGAGGGCTGGTCCTGTGCTCTACCATGGGGCACTCAAGCTCTGATCATCAGCCAAGGGCAGCGTTGACCCTTCTGAGTCATGAACTGCTCCCCAGGGTTGGCACCCTCTGCAGAGGGCCCAATCAAACGGGCTTTGGAGACTGGACCTGCCTTTTGCCCCTTTGTGGCAGGTAGAAAAATAGCAGCTATCTAACACACATCTCTTTTGGTCCATTCACAGATCCCTGGAAACAGAGGCCAGATCTTCAGGCCACCGGCTGCTTTGTCGCATCCCGGGGGGGGGAGTGAGAGATTGATGCACACCCTGTAAAGCACAGCTCGCACTGTACAGATGTCTGTACGCATTGCTCTGCAAGCGCCACAGTGGGCTGGAATTCACCCACGTACATCCACTGACACCATGCAAGAGAGGCTGTATCCTCAGATGCTGCTGGCTGTCAGGGAGTGAAAAGCCCTCGGGGGGGAATCTTACCAAGTAACAGCCAGGGCTAAGGCCTAATTTGCCCTCCAGAAGGAGAGCACCTGCGTTTGGAGCCACGGCACAGAAAGCCTGGAGGCTCTGTATTAAACTTCCACCCACACCAGCAACGGATTGTCTTTAAGAGCAGAATTCAACTACAGGAGCACTTCTCCCAGCTGGGGAGGTGCAAGCCGCCAAATTGAGCTGGCCAATGAGATGCAAGCTAGAATCGTTACCTCCTCAGAACCAATCCTGACTGACTGATCAGAGATTCCCAGGTGCCTGTTCACTCCTGTGAATCTGGCCCACCTCTGGGGCTAGTGGAACCACTGGGAAAGCAGAGGGGAACGACGTTTCCTGCCGGCTCCTCCCAGTGGAGATTTGGATGCCAGAGTTGACCCGAACTCTTTCTGTAACTGGGAGATATTTGTCGCCAAAGGAGCCATCCCTATTCAGTCTCACCAGCACAGGCCACGAAAGAGTTAACTGCTGCTCTGTGAAGAAGGAATAAAGTTCCCTGAGCCAGAAGGTGGTGGTTCTTGTTCAATCCAGAGCAGAAGCCGGGCAGGTCCAGTTTAGCAGAGTCTCCATCCAAGCAGCAAATCATGCTCAGGGTCTCCGAGCCCTGCCACATTGTAGGAGGAGCTTGGCTTCCCGGGAACGAGCCGGATTCGGCCCCCTGGGTCCTGGCTGCTCACATCTCTGTAAGGCTGCAGTGCAGATTCTGGGTGGGAATGCCCAAGCCTCCGATATGAACGCCACTTTCCGCAAGAAGGTCAGTGAACTGCTCGACCCGGGGTCGCCCGCCATGGGCAACCAGAGCCGTGGGCAGCCCTGGGAGGGGGTGGAGGTCTCGCCTAGTGGTAGAGCCAACACCAGCCTGCCCAATGAGGAGGTCTTCCTGTTACCCACTTTCTCCACCGCCGCCAAGGTCCGGGTGGCCATCACCTTCGTCCTCTTCCTCTCCTCCGCCTGCTTCAACATCGCTGTGCTGTGGACCGTCACCCAGAAGTACCGCAAGAGGCCGCACATCCGCATCCTCATTGTCAACCTGGCCGCAGCCGACCTGCTGGTGACCTTTGTGGTGATGCCCTTGGACGCAGCCTGGAACATCACAGTGCAGTGGTATGCAGGCGACCTGGCCTGCCGGGCCCTCATGTTCCTCAAGCTGGTGGCCATGTATGCCTCAGCCTTCATCACCGTGGTGATCAGCCTGGACCGCCAGGCGGCCATCTTACACCCACTGAGTGTGGGCGACGCCAAGAAGAAGAACAAGGCCATGCTGTGTGTGGCCTGGGCCCTGAGCGTGTTGCTGGCACTACCTCAGGTAGGTCGCCATGGCAATGGCGCAGGTAGGAAAGGACCGTGGAATAGACCCCGGGGCAGGCTTCCCATGGTGCAGTCTCCTTTTGCCATGCCATTTGTGGTACTGCCAGGGTCTGGTTTAGGTAGAACAGGCCTCTGATGCACTCTGGTGTGGATGGGCCAATGACCTGATGTAGTATGGGCGGGATGCGGGGCTACCCAACTAGATGGATCAGCTAAAGTGGCTCTCAAACTTTTTTTTTTTTAAACAGGTGACCCCTTTCACACAGCAAGCCTCCGAGTGTGACCCCCCCCCCCAAATTAAAAACACTTTTTTATATCTTTAACACCATTACAAATGCTGGAGGCAAAGCAGGGTTTGAGGTGGAGGTTGACAGCTCATGACCCTCCATGTAATAATCTCGTGACTCCCTGTAGGGTCCCAACCCCCAGTTTGAGAACCCCTGAGCTATAGGGATATAAGATGAGACAGGCCAATGGTTTGATGATGTACAGTCAGGACACCAGCCTGCCGGCAATGGATCTGGGATGGGCAGAGGATGAGCTAGATGGACCAGTTGTCAGATACAGTATGGACTGGAGGTGGCCTAGCTAGATGGATCCAGTATGGGCCAGAGGCAGGGATGCTGGAGCGCCGGTGCAATGGGCAGGAATACGAGGCTGGGTGGCCAGTGCTGTGTCCAGGATGTAGCTCCTGTGGGGGTGCCGAGATCTAACTGTTTCTCCGGGCCGGGAGGGGTGTCTCTCTTTCAGATGTTTGTCTTCCATGCAGTGAGCCGCTCCCAGCCCATCTACTTCATCCAGTGCGCCACAGTGGGCAGCTTCCAAGCCCACTGGCAGGAGACCCTCTACAATATGTTCACCTTCTCCTGCCTCTTCCTGCTGCCGCTGCTCATCATGGTGCTGTGCTACTCCCGAATCCTCATCGATATCTCCGGTAAGATGAAGAGAGTCTGCGGTGAGCCCGGCCTGCCTCTCATGTCCCCTGGCCCTTGCCCGCAGACTCCCAACATGCATGGGCGTGCATGTTCACTGGAGCGGGGGTCTGCATGGTGGGACTGGTCTCTGTGTGTGTGTGCGAGCACGTGTATGTGGGAGCGCGCATGTGTATGAGAACATGCACATATGCACAACGTACACCAATGAGTGTGCACCTCTCCCTATCCATCCATCCCCACACATCTTTCCATCCATCTTCCTCCTCTGCCTCTCCCCAAGGGAAAATCAATCCCAGACCCAGTACTTAGCTGCAGGGAACCGTCCCCTTCATGCCCCCCCGCACTCCGGCTGTGGCAGGCCCTGGTTCGGTGCCCCGTGCAGAACACCCTGCTTCCCCCTGGGCACTACCCGCTGCCACGGCTGGCCTGCCACGGCCCATTAACCCAGGCAGCCAGGAACCAGTCCCCAGCTGCCCTCCACCCTGGGCATTTCTCCAGCTCTGGGAGGCTGCAGGGACCTGTGCCAGCACTCACATACACACTGGCTTGGAACATGGGGACTCTCACTCTTTTTGTCCTCTGTCTTTCCCATTCTGTCCTTATCATTGTATTTCCCCTCTTCCCTCTGCTCAGTTTCTTTCTTGTTCTCATTCTCCTGCTCTCCCTTTCCTTGCTCTCTTCCAAGCGCTCTGCTTCATCCCACAGAATTTCCCTCCCTCTGTGTCTCCCCTCTCATCCTCTGTTCCCTCCCTTCTTATTCTCTCTCTCATTCTTCTCCTCCCTCTGCCCTGCAGTCTCCTCCAAGGAGGTCCACCTCCGCCGCTCCTACAACAACATCCCCCGAGCCAGGATGCGCACTCTGAAGATGTCCATTGTCATCGTGCTGACCTTCGTTCTGTGCTGGACTCCCTACTACCTGCTGGGCCTCTGGTACTGGTTCTCCCCGGAGATGCTGAGCCGGAAGAAGGTGCCTCCATCCCTCAGCCACATCCTCTTCCTCTTCGGCCTCTTTAACGCCTGCCTGGACCCCCTCATCTATGGCCTCTTCACCATGCACTTCCGCAGGGAGATCGGGCGCGTCTGCCGCTGCACCCATCGCAGGAAGGAGCAGGCCTCCACGCTGATTGGCTCCTTCCGGACCTCCACCACGGCCGCGCCCATCAGGAGTGCCGGGGAGGACCAGGGGGGCTCGGGCAAGTATGAACTGGAGGTGACGGTTAATGTGGCCTTGCCTGCTGGGAGGTGCGAACTGTGCAGGAAGAAGATAGTGGAGAGTTTCATATGAGTGGACCTTTGCCACGCCCAGACTCACCTCTGCTTCCCAGCAAGGAAGAGAGCCCAGTGGGACCCCCATAATGTGGGAGCTACTGGGCAATTGTTCCTTCACTCAAGCACCCACCAATAAATCCAGATTATTTTCTCAGCCAGTGGCCTCTCCTTGATCTTCTCCCTTTGTGCCCATCTGTCTCTCGCTACCCAGAGCTGTGCCAGGTTGCACGCTCCCCAGCTGGCATGGGTGGAGGTGGACAAAGAGAGCGGACTGCTGTGGGCTTCTGCTCCTTGGAAAGGTCGCCACTAAAGTCTGCTAGCAGTGTGGCCTAGTGGACACATCCTTGACTCAGGAGACCCAGGGTTTATTCCCAGCTCAGCTGCTGGGTGACCTTGAGCAAGTCACTTTGCCCTCTTTATGCCTTAGTTTCTCCATCTGGGAAATAGGGAGAAGCCTTTGGAAAGTGCTTTGAGATCTACTGAAGACAAGAGCTAGGGAGCATTGTTATTTTCCAGATCCACGTCCCCACTCAAACACACATGAAGGAACCTGGGTTCCTGCTTTTGAGAGGAGATACCCAAGTTTGCACTTCCATGATACTGTCCCCCACCGAATACACCAGTTGGTTCCTGAGTGCAGAAAGCCTCTGCTCCCCCACCAGAAACGGGGAAGGGGGAGCTGGATCCTGATACATTTCCAAGTGGTTCCCCTTACTCAATAACTCCCATCAGCCAGTGTGTGAATTAGTGGTCAGAGGAGGATGACAGGACTCCTGGGTTCTAGCCACCCTCAGTAACAGAGATGGATGTCGACACTGCAATTTTATAGTCAGCTGACCCGCATTGTTCACCATAGTGTAGATGTACCCTGGCGGTGCCGCCTCAGTCTTTTCCCATCTTTAAAGTCTAATGCAGCGGGAAACTGATGGGCTCTCGTGGTAGAAAAGAAAC
This sequence comes from Chelonoidis abingdonii, assembly GCF_003597395.2. Taxonomy (NCBI): domain Eukaryota; kingdom Metazoa; phylum Chordata; order Testudines; family Testudinidae; genus Chelonoidis; species Chelonoidis abingdonii. The sequence continues at coordinate 49,160,128 of NC_133779.1, read as the reverse complement.
TGTTTGCCCCAGGCAGAGTAACCCAGCAACTGACAGGCAGGATAGTCTAGTGGTTACGGCTCCAAGGATCCAAGACACATGGGCTCATATCCCTGTTCTGCCACCAACTTCCTGTGTGGGCTCGTGCAGCTCACTTAGTTTCTGTGTACAGCAGGGCTAAAAGTCCCAGCCTGCCTCCCAGGAGGGTTGTGCAAAGAGATACAATGAAGGTTTTTAGATATTATAGTGACAGATGTCAGATGAGGACCTTAGATAGAACCTATAAATTTCCATGCCCTGTAGGTTGGCCTTTTCTTATTTGGGGTTTATTCATTTCATTTCATTTCTGGAGGGTTATTTTTAGTGATTTTTGAGCTCTACCTGGTTTTTCAGGGTTTCCTCTCTGTGAGTACACAAAGTACTGTGTCTCCCCAGCAGGCTCTACACACCAATTAGTTTGTAACACGTTAACGTGCCTTAGAAATCACACTCCCTGTCGTCCACACTACTGCTCCATTAGACGAGCCCTTGATGCAAGCCAGGGAGCAGGGACGTTTAGGTAGAACAGGTACAAAGTGCACTGGACAAGGGGTGCAGACAATACTGAAAACCATTTCCGGTGTTTACCAGATAAACACCAATTCTGATTGTGCTGGGGGTGCTTATCCATTCAAATCTAAAACCATATGTTCTACTCATAGGCTGGACAAAGACTAAACTCTGCTTGACAATGAAACCCAGGCATCTGATGTCCCACCAACTGGAACACATGTCTCCCTTACAGATACGGGCAGATGTCAACAGAAGAGGGATTTTTTTTTTAAAAAAAGCAGACTTTTATTCAGTATTTATGGGTAACATTTCTCCTTCAAAATGAGAGTCCCCTTCAGCATCACTGGATGAGTTCTCTCATTTGAAGTGTCTGAGGTCAAAAGGAGATTAGGAGTTTTAACACAAATCAAGAACCTTACAGATGCTGTCAAAAATACGACCAAGAACTCATAGGTAAAAATGCAGCACAATTAAAAACCCAGAAAGGGATCAAGGCAGGAGTCTGCACAGACAGCTTACAAGATACTTCCTGCTTCCAGAGCTACGCAGGGAGAATTTACACCTAGGAACCATCAAAAGGAAATGGAGAAATGTGAGATCAGCGTCGTCTCCTGTCCGGACTCCTGCTCCGCCTACGCCCGCCCCTGGAAGATAGACAGACAGGGACAGAGTTATATATATGCTAGCCTGAGCTAACATCTCGAAAGATTTGAAAGCCATCGATGACTTCTATGCACAAGGACCATGTTCCTTGCCAAAGAAATGCAGCCAGTTCTGGAGTGGAAGCCAGCAGGTGTTTAATAATGCAGAGCAACAGGAAAAATTCTCTTAAAGCTCATGCACAGATCTCATTGCACTTCACTAAAGGAAGGTAAGTAGGGTTCCAGTTTTACAGAAACCGAGGCACAGAGCCCATAAATGACTTGCCCAAAGTCACATGTGTCAATGGCTGGGTCCAGACTAGTAAAATCTCTTGACTGGCAACCTCCTGCTCAGACCATTAAAGAACTGAAGAACACAATCCAACAGAATTCCCGATTGGCGAGAATTATTCATGATCCACTGGAAATTTAGCCCAGGGTTAACATTCCTGTTGAATTTTTCAAGAGATCAGGCCTTCAGTTTCACCCCTCAGCAGAAACATCAGGATCCTAAACCACGGAGGAGCTCTAAAGCATTGTTTTACTACAGGGTGTTTCCCAGAGAGCTGGAAGTAGGCGGCACAGACTCTCTGACATTTCCTGCCCTGCTTCAGGCAGTTCCTTTGTCTGTGGCACAAATACCATCCTCTCTGGATGAAAAGCACAGAGGCTACGGTGAAAGCCCCTGAGCATGCACATGGACTGAATGCAGGAACTCAAGAGTGTCATGCAGCAGCTCCAGGTAAAAGAGGGAGAGAATCACTCTGGGGGAAAGAATTTCCAGTTGGTCTAACTTAAAATCCTGTTTGTTATTTAGTGGCTTCAGGGCTCTCAATCCATCACGTTCTACCAGCACTAGAAAGCCCTAGGCAAGTGTTCTCCACACTGCCGTGGAGGGTCACCCTTTGTGAGGGAGCCTGAGGCCAGCTCAGACTCCATGACTCACTTAATCTTCGGTACCTCTGATGAGACTCCCAAGCTGAGGACCAAGCCGGCGTCAGCTGAGATGCAGCCCTCAACCCTGGCAGTATCTTACCTTCTCTTTCCTTTCGGGGGCCCCCTGACAAAGCACCAGTCCACGCTGATTGGCTGCCCCATCAGGTCCTGTCCGTTAAGACCTTCCATCGCCGCCTGAGCTTCTTTGTATGTTTCATATTCTACTAGAGTGTACCCCTGTGGGGTGCAAGGAGACAAGTCTCAGTCAGCGAGTGGCCCAGTGGGGAGCTTAGCGAACAAGCCAGAAGCTGGGCCAGCCTTGAGAGCAGATCACAGAAACCGATCGAGAGCCTCCAGTACACTCAGCTCCATTGTTGGCATCAGGAATGCTGTCAACAGTGGCAGGAGAAATACTGACTTGGCTGTAAGTGGAGTAAATAAAGTGGGCCCTACTGTAAATGGAGATTTTCAATTAAACACATACCACACACACACAGCTTTCCCAAATTAGTGCCTTGAACTGTTAGCTTTAACCAGAAAGGGATTTAATAGAGAAGGGGGCATTAACTATTACACTGATATGTCGTCCCCCTTTCTGTAGGGCTTCCACAGGCCTTTGTTTGGGGTATTCTCCTCAACTCAGAGACAGAGGCCCTGAGAGCTGAAGGAACCTACCCCAGGTCACACAGCAATTCAGAGTCCAAGCAGTTCCCTCCTGCTCTAACCAATAGATTACTCTGCCCCCATCAAAGCTTGGAACACAACCCCAGAGCTCCTGGCTCCCAGCTCTGTTTCTTTTCCTCTCTCAATTGCATGGGGGTAATTTCATCTGCATGGCTCCCTAGCTTACCTGGTCCCCATTATCAGAGTATCTGAGCCTCATACAATCTGTAAGGTATTTACCCTCGCCCCCCTCCCCTCCCCCGAGGTAGGGCAGTGTTGCTACCTCCATTATACAGATGAAGCACAAAGACACTAAGGCTCACATCCTCAAAAGTGTTCAGGTGCCTTGCACCTACTGAAACCAATGGGAGTTAGGTGCCTACATACTTTCGTGGATCTGGGCCTAAGTGACCTGCCCGAGGTCACACACCAAGTATGTGGCAGAGGAGGAAATTGAGCAAAAGGGGAACATCCTAACCACTAGACCATCCATCCCGTCCTACCTTCAGGTAGCCTGTTCTTCTGTCTAGATTCAAATGGATGTTCTTTATCTCGCCGTACTCTGCAAACTTGTCGTGAATATCCTCTTCGGTGGCCTCCTCATGAACTCCAGTGACAAAGAGAATCCAACCCTCCACCGCTGTAGCCATAGCATGCAGGGAAAAGCAACACTCATTAAACAGAAGACAGGGCGCACACCTCAGCTTGGTATGCAAACCCCACTGCGCGCACACAACACTTGCATCTACACAAGCAGGATGGAAAGGGATTCTCCCAACACGCTAGCCAGACCCCCTGCTTAGCTTGGAACCCACTGGCAGCAAGGGGCTAAGTGAAAACAGATGCCGAACGGATGGAGGACTGAATCTAGCCCGGTAAAAAGGCAGCTTGACAGCCCTGGAGACAATCACTCTGTTTATCCACACAGTGCGGATGGTCTGGGCACAATATACATGCCATTGTAACGATAATCCTTAGCTTGTATATGGTGCTTTTCATCAGTTGATTGCAAAGATTTTTTTTTACAGATGAGGAAACCTAAGTGCGAAGAGTTGAAGTGACTTGCCCAAGGTCATCCCACAGACCAGTGGTAGAGCTGGGAAATAGACTCTAGGTCTCCTGAGTCCCAGTCCAGTGCGCTATCCACTACACCTCACTGTCTCTCGGAATAGACTAGTTTCTCCCCATCTTTAAAGCAATCCCACAGCATGATGTCCTGTGCAAGCACCCTCACGCAGCCAAGGCTGGGTAACCACAAATGCTAATCCAAACATCTCCAGCGGATACTCACATCTCTGAGGCCCAGGTTCATCCCCATCTTGTTCCACGCTGTCATAGTCCTCACGTACTCTGGCCCTTGAACCTTCCTCTGGCCACACAATGGGGGGAGACAAAGATCTTTTTAGATGACTAGAAACATTTATTATGCTAGTGCTTAGGGACCAGCCAAGAATGCAGCCCCATTGTGCTAAGCATTGCACACAATTCCTGCCCTGAAGGGTTTACAGTCTAAATATATTTAACTACGTTGTCTAGCTGTTCTAAGCACACACATATGTTCCTCCATTTAAGCTTTACAGCACATAAAATTCTGTAGAGTGACACAAGCCTAGTAGTTAAAACACTGATAAGAATCAGACTTCTGGTGACCCAGATCAAGTGGTGTCACCCTTGTATAGAAGCCAGAGGGGTCTATTTTACAGACTGGGGAAGTGAAGTGACTTGCCAAAGGACAGAGCAAGTCAGTGACAGAGTCCCAGATGGAATCCAGGAGTCCTGATTCTCATCCTAAAACACACTTCTGGGGCTTAAGCCATTGGGCAGTTTCTGTTTAGAAGCAGCCAGACGACTCCAGTGAGTAGCCAGACCATTCCAGTTAGCTACACGGCACAAGAGGCTCCCCATGATTCACAGAGTAACTCATCTGTTCACAACAAGATCCTCACCTGAACCAAATCCTCGGCCTTTCCTCTTCTTTGCTTTCTCCTTCAGTTTGTGGATGCTTTCTGCAGAGAAGTTCAATGTGTTAACTTCAACTGGAAGGAGGTCTGACCATCTGAAACAGGTCATTTGGGGTGGGGAGGTGGGGGTTTGCAATGTTATCGGATCAGAACCAGGCTCGACCCAGATGGTGCAGGTTTCAGAACAACCTCAAAGCAGGGAGGAACTTGGGTCAGAACTGGGTGAGACGGCCACCGGGGGAGGCCGGGTATACCTGTCACGGTACAATTAGCGTCAACCGTTGTGGGCACGGCGACGTCAAACCTTCGGGCCGGACGGTGCGGACTCAACCGGAGCTGTCACGGAGCCGATTCAGAACCTTCCAGGGTGGGACAGACTTCAGGATCAAACTGGTGCTGCAGGCGGGGACCCGTAACCTCGGACGGGTCTCATGGCTCAGAACTGGATAGACGGCCACAGGGGGAGGGGCCGGTCGACCTGTCGCGGTGGGACAATGTCAGGATCAGCACTGGGTGAGACGCCACGGGGATGTCAGTAGAACCTGTCGGGTCGGGGCGAGGATGGCATCATGGCTCAGAACCAGTTGCTGGCTTGGGCACGGGAGCCCGGGTCAGAAACCTGTCGGGGACGGGTCTCATGGCTCAGAACTGGGTGGACGGCCAACGGGAGCGCCGGTCACCCGTCGGGGCGGGGGCGGGATGGTCTCATGGCATCAGACCGGGATGGGCACGGGGGAGGCCGTCAAACCTCGGGGCGGGAGACAGGACACGGGGAGACGGCCGACCAGCCGCTGGGTCGAAACCGACAAAGCCCCGTTGGGGGCCGGGCGGGCGGCTCGCCCGCTTATACCCGCGCCCCCATTACCGTCCCCATCCTCGTCCATGGCGAAGTCCTCGCCGCCCGCCTCATGAAGATCCAGCACGTCCGCCATCTTGCCCGCTGTGCGGCCGCCGATGCGTGACCGACTGATTGCGCCGCGACTGCTGTTGGGCCTGGCGCGGAGAGAACGGGAAGCCGGCGGGGCCGGGACCGCGCTGCACGCCGGGAAGTGGGGCGGAAGTTTCCCTCCAATCATGTGAATCGCGAGGGGGAAGCCATCTTGGGAAGGGCACGCCGGTTTTCTCCGGGGCCCACCGTCTTATACAGTCACGTGGTCTCGCGGCCCCCGGGGGTACGCCATCTTGGGAAGGTCCATCTTTCTCATCCCTGCGTGGTCGCCATCTTGAGAAGGGCGGGAGGCAGCCCCCCCTCCCCCCCCGGCCAGTTGTACTCAGCTGCTTTCCCACAGCAACCAGCCAACTCCCTCCTCATCTGCGCATTGGGATCCTCCGCTCTGCCCCACGCGGGCCCACTCCATTCCTCCCACCCCCACTGGGGTTACCACCTCTGAAATGTTAATTCCCCCTCCCCCCATGTTAGAGGTAACAACTAAGTGCTAATTGCAACAGAGTTTTGCTGATAGGGACACCAGTTTAGCAGGAACTAGGATCACACACGCACACCCCACCAATGACATCACTACTGCCATTCGCTAAATTCAAACTGGCCATTTACAGGTGAAGCAAACTTCACCCACTGTTGTACATTGGCCCAATTTCATGGCTCAGCTCTTGTCTGAAACAGCGACGTATGGAGAGCTCATCTGATCCCTAACATAGGGGGCTGCCAAGTTACAATCATTTCTCCAACAGCTCACGAAGGCCAAGTGGTTTTGGACAGCGTTGACTCCATGTGCAGCAGATGCTGTATCTGCCAGCGGGATGAGCCTTGTCCTCTATTTCCAGATTAAAAACAAAGCCTCATTAGGGAATCAAATGCTGCTACTTCATCTATTTCTAAGAGTGGAAGTTTACCATATGTCCCACTGGGAGCAGCTTGTCAGCTGGTTTTTCAGCAGGCAGGTATGTTATGATAGATATTGCCTCCTTCCCACCTCTAAGAAAGTGCAAGATAAAACTGCTTTGCTCAAGTTATTCTAAATAAGTTATCCCCAAAGGCCGTGGAGTTGAAATGATGCAGCCACTACACGAAGCAACAGGCAGGAAGCAACAGCCAAGGAGTCTGGGAGAGAGAACACATACTTGGAAACTGAACCAAGGTAATGTTTCCAGCGTCTGATGCTCCCAGCCCACACTATGGTCGCTAACTGCCTGTGCTGCTCCTCTGAAGGCTAGACCCTGCAGCTCCCCTCATGAACGGAATATGCTACTCCCATATGCAGTCACAAATAAAGAAGAACCCATTTTTCCTTATTCAATTTAGGCCAAGGAGTTGCTCTTTTAAGCTTCCCCTCTCAACCAAAGCTTCTCGCCTGCTCTCCCTTTACACTGCATGTGGCAGCAGACAGGGCAGTGCATGAGCAGTCAGGAGATCTGAATTCTCTTATATCCATCCTGTAATGCCTCCTTGCCTTAGTTTCCCCATCTGTAAAGCTTAGGCTAATACCTGCCCAGTGCAAGCTGTCAAGTGCTTTAAAAAAAAATGGAAAGTACCAGATTAGAAACAAGCATAACAGCCCTTATCAAGCGTTATTTCTAATTCATGGAGAATGGTCAGAGCAACAGAAATACAAAATAGTCCAGCTACCATTTGCAAAATTTGGTTTTATGTACTCACTGATTAGGGTAGCTGTTCCTGTTCTGGTGCATTTACACAGATTACAGTACCAGGCAGAATGTCCGTGTGAAGCGGGGCAAGGGGAGAAGAGGGAAAGAAATAAGAGAGGAGGTGGTCTGGAGATAGCTACTTAACTCCCTCACCCCCCAGTTCTAATTCAACTAGGCCAATGAGAACAATGCAAAGCAAACATTCTCTCATCACAAAGATTTAAACCAAGGCTGGTTTAGCAAGACCCCGAGCCGACCTTCAGTTATTACACTCCCTGCTCAGACAGAGCTGAGTGCTAGAACCAGAAGACAACTGCTTTTGATTTACAAGTGCCTGGGATAGGAGGTAGTAAGACTTAGGTCTAGTCTACACCTAAAGTATAGGTGTACGTTGCTTGGGGAGGGGTGAAAAATTCACCCCTCTCAGAGACATAGTTAAACCATCCTAAACCCTGGTGTAGACAAGATAGGGCGACAGCAGAATTCTTCTGGCAGCCTAGCTACAGTGAGTGCCTTGAGGAAGTGGATTTACTACAGCGATGGGGAAAAAACTCTCTGTCACTGTAGTAGGGGTCTACGCTACAGCAGAAGGTGTGCCGCTGTAGCATTTGTAGTGTAGACATACCCTGACAGTGCCTTCAGTGGAGATGCTCCAGGCCAGAGGAGCAATGGCCTGCCCCACTGTAGAGCCACACGCGCCATTGCTCGTAACAGCTAACGTTAGACGGCAATATTGCCTCTGGGGGACTGCAGCCATCCGACTCCCCATTGTGGAAAGGCCCTTCTGTAAGGAGCGGGTGACGCGGCAGCTGCGAGATCTGGCCCGCGCCTGCCAGCTAGCAACGTAATGGCAAGGCAGAGCCTGCGTGACATTAACAGGGCTCAGGCTCTGTGCCAGGAAAGATAAGTCAACAGAAATACTGTGTATCAACTCAAAATCAGACACCCTGCAGATACTCCAGCCAGCAGGGACTCATTAGCAAGCAGCCAAAGGGGATAAGGGAGTTATTCCAAGAGGCTTCAGATGCCCTGAGCACCCAGCAGGGAGCATAAACAGCAGCAGGAAAGCAGCTCAGGGCGGCTGGAGGTAGCACAAGGCTGAAAGGTGTTCTCTCCATCACGGTCCCCCTTTGGCTGCAGAAGAGCCATTCCTTCTGCAATGTTTAGTCTTTTAAACGAAAGCCCAGCAGTCCAGGTGCTTCTGCTGACAGTTATTACAGCTCAGGCCAGCCTGGCTTAGACCCCAGAGTAACAGCCCGTAAAACAGGCAGAAGGAAGACTGGAATGTTTAGTCTTTCCTACCCCCATGGCTAGAGTCTGTCTTTAGTTGGTTACTAAAGTGGAGCAGGGGAGATGCGGGTTAAGAAGCCAACAGTCCGCTGATCTTTGTACACTTTGCAGTGGAAATGGCACACACTCAAGCTAGCTTTCAAATGCATGCACTGCTGCTGCACATGGCGCACTTGGTTAGGGGGCTCTAGACCAATGCACACTGCAGAGTTTGTGAATCCAGCACTCCTCCCTAGGAAGGAAAGAGAAACCAGCTCCTCAAAAAAATCTATTTTATTGTATAAAATTATACATACAAAATGCTTGGGAAATACTGAACATTGTATGATACAATGGAACAAAGGCAGAGACAGTAGGTGAAAGGTGATTTATCTTACTGTAGTGTTTGATTGGGAATATACAGCATGAAGGCAGGAAACAAGAGACATTGGATGCTTAGGAAGCCAGGATATTAATAATGCTGGTACTACAGATTAGATCAACAGCCAAACTTCCCCCTTGAAGCTCATAGGGGATAGAGGTTTCAAGACAACTTGTGATTAGAAGGGGGCGGGGGCGCAGGAAAGACACTCACAGACACTTGTTGCTATTTATAATAAAGCTAAACTGGGTCCTGCCCTGGAAATCCTCTTCTCTAACCCCAGTAGAAAAAGGCATGAGGCAACATCCTATAGCTCCCATCAGTTCTTGGAGTGTCTGCAATGAGATGCCAGAGCTCTAGCTAGTTCACAGTATTAGAAGGACTGCTAGCTTAGCAGAAAAAGGCAAATCCTCTGGCGTGGCTCTACTTATAAAGCCAGATTTTATTACATAAATATGTAATAAACGGTCATGAAAGTCTGAGAGCCTGCCCAGACCTTTCCAAACCTTAACCCAGGTGAGGAAACTAGGGATGTTTAACTCGCCCGGAAGAAGATTCATCGTGTGAATGGATGAATAGAATTGGATAAGGCTGATGTACGCTAACATATCATCCTTTTTAAACAAACTGCTGTGTATGAAGTCTTTATATGCCTCTCCTACTGCAAAGAAGTCCCATTAAAGAGAATTAGCCTTTGATCACAGAAACCATGTAATCCTTAAAAGGTTATGTTAAGAACATAAGAATGGCCATACTGGGGCAGACCAAGGGCCCATCCAGCCCAGCATCCTGTCTGCCAACAGTGGCCAATGCCAGGTGCCCCAGAGGGAGTGAACCTAACAGGTAATGATCAAGTGATTTCTCCCCTGCCATCCATCTCCACTCTGACAAATAGGTTTTGTTTCAAACCTTTGTTTTCAAGGTTATGTTTTTTGCCATTTTTGGTACCAAAAAGCATCTGAAATATATCCCGTACTATTCAGAGTATCCCACTGTGCTGATGACTGAGCAGAGTTCGCATTTCTGGGTTTAGTGGAGAATCATTAAGGTCTCACATAAGCAAAAAATATATATATCTTGAAAAGATCTGTAATTAGCACCAAAAATGAGGAGCAGACAGGCCCTAAGAAGCTTCCAGTGCTTGCTGGGAACTGAAGTGCCAGACTTCAGAAGGGGAAGAGTTTGATTATTCAGTTGTCACAAGGAATGCAGCCTATGTTTGGCTAAGTGAGGAAATTTATAATGCAATTTGACTTCTGCAGCACCACCCTGTGTCAACAGTAGAGGTAACACTAATTCAGATTAGCCAATTTAAAAAAAAATAAATCCAACATGGATGAACTGAGGTCTAGGTCCAGATTCTGCCCTGCACCAAGCAATGTGGGAGGAAAGTGTCCAACTCAGGGAGCATCTTATGGAGGAATCGTGCCAGCTCTGGCCCACTGACACATTAAAGCAGCTATGGGGCTGCTCTAATTTATGCTAATTGGCCAAGGTCTTTATGGATTATACGCAACTGCACTCCATCCTGACTAACACCAGGACAAGGAGTGTGGTGGCCAGTCAGCACAAGAGCTGACTAAGTGAGAACTTCCCCATGACAGGTTAATTCTCAGTTAGGGCTAGATTCGGCCACCTTGCTCTGCCAAAGTGGTTCAATCTGATCCATTATTCAAAAAGTAAATTTGTGTGCTGCTCTGTACTGGAAAGTTAGATCAGCATCACTACATGTAAGGGGTGTGAAAAATCCAAACCCCTGAGTGATGCAGTTAAGCCAGCCAACCCCTGGTGTAGACACGGGGAGGTTGACAGAAAAATACTTCCATCAACCTAGCTACTGCCAGTCAGGGAAGTGGATCACCTACAGAATGGGAGTACCCCTCTCATTGTTGTAATAAGTGTCTGCTGAAGCACTGCCGCTGTAGCATTTTACGTATAGATGGCCTTAAAATAAAGAAACTGGAAGTAACATTTCTGGAGATACACACTTCGGGTTCCAATGCTGTGAACGCCACCTCCCTCATCTGAAGGTGCTCAAGGTCTTATGCATCTGCAGGATTAGATCTTTAGACAAGTCAGTGTCACATGATTTATTTTAACGCTACAAACACAAGTGGAAATGTTAGCAGAAAGTTAAGACTCTGTGCTGTTTCTAGAGAAAGGAAACGATTAAGTGTCTTAGTAAGAGTCTGGAAACCAAGAAACCAACCTGGACAAAAAAAGAAAAAACAAAACCCAAGAACTAAAATTGCCATTTACAAATCAAGTTTATAAATGCATTAAACATTAATACTATCAGGTAAAAAGGTGGCATATAAAAATATATATACATATAAAAACCAGACAGACAGACTTGTTAGGACTAGAATACAACACTAGAAGGCTTAAGAATAATGCAGTTGCTTCTTGAACTCCCTCTAGTGAGAACATTGCTTCAATATCCACATGCTACTAGTTGAAAGATCCTCTGCAAGAGGCTTCTTTAGAAAGATGGAGTGGGGTTGAGAGGTGATCTCTGTGGAGATACCAAAACTGGGCACGCTCCTGCTCTCAGAATGGGACCTCAGAGACTAGTCTCAATCAGTGAGACACCAAGAGCCAACGTGAAGAGATCCACAAGGATCCCAAAGTGGTAGAACACTTTTTAAAAAAAAAAAAGGACAGCCTTTGACTCAAGATCCCACAAGAGATCCCATCAGCTCTTCTGGATTATACACTGAAAAGGCTTCAAAGTGTTATGAGGAAGATTATTTTGTGCACCAGCAAATCATTGCTTTGTTAGACTGCATTGTCTAGGAGACGGGCTCTAGCTGGCTATTTAACCTGAACTACACTAGTGAACTGAGAATATGAAACACTGTACAAAGTGCTCAACTGTTACCCACTTCTTCCCTACCACCTGAGGCCTCCTACCTCTTCAATGCTGATTAGAGGAAAAGCCAAGAGGTCGTGATTGACATCTCATCTGAATTACAAGCAAATCTGTTGCATTGCACACTACATGTTGCAAATCAAACAGTACTGGAAATGTACCACGTGGCTGTTTTACAAAACATCAGTTTTCCCCCTACGTTGTGAAGGAAGAGTCTAAAATGACAACGGCCTTGGATGACTGAGCTAAGAGCAAGCTTAAAATTGGTCCCATTACAGTGTGGGCATAGCTGACAGATACTTTCTGTACCATGGCTTCCTACTCCATCAATCCCTGTGCCATTTATGTCACCACAAAAATAGATTCAGACTTTGCTATTAATGGAGAGAGCCCAATACTGTAACTTTTCCTTTACAAAACTAATCAGACACTAGCAAGCCCTCACAAGCAGGATACGAGTCCCACATCCTTTCAAATAAATGCCTTGCACAGCAGGCTTACAAAATCAACAAGTCACTAGATAAAAGGTAAAAAGGTTTGGTAGTTATGATCTGAGAGATCAGTTATTGCCATAAACAGGAAACACCAGAGTATGACTTTCTACTGAGAATATTACAAGCTACATTTTTGCTTTTTGAGCATTAATATTCAGTTTTAACTCAGCAGAACCAAACGGATCTGGATCTTTGATCAAAGTGCAAGTTTGGGCTCAGGCCCCACAGCAAAATATGAAATATGGGCTCCCTAATGCCCATTAGATGTGTCACGGAGATGCACAAAAATCAGAAATCCAGGGACTTGGATGGGCTGGGCTGGAATGACTTCCCATTTTTCCCTGGTGCAAGCAGTGAAATGTTTTCAGTTTGTAACCAGAGCCATGAATCCCTGCTTGCATTGAAGTGGCATCTGTGCGCACAGGAGAATTTAGCAGACTGGAATCATTTGAGGGCCAAGAAGTAGTAAGGGGTGCCCAAGGTGTTGTTAACTCCTTCCTTCCCCTGCCCTCCCCCCCCCCCCCAAACAACTGTGTAGAAGCCAATGATCAAACAGTTCTATGGTTGTGCTTTGATTACATCTTCAGTAAATATGACCTGATTAAAACAGTGCTCGTAACTGCCTCCATCTCCACAAAGCTGCAGTTTTTCTGCCCATGACAAACATCCACAAACCATTTCTGACCATGAGGGTTCTACTTGGGCAAAATGGATAAACCCCCATAGATTTCTCTCTTAGTTACATAACTGCCCTAAGAAGTTGAAACAGTTCGCAACTGAGTGCCTAGCCTGTTAGGAAAGCTCAGTGTCAATCCCTGGGATAAGCAGACCCTAGAGAGGAGTTGGGAATGCAGTTTTTGTCTCTTGATTGGCTTTCCCTTTTGTGCTGCTATTCTGCAGCTGGCATTTTCCCCCCTTTCTGCTATAAATCTGAATGATAGACATCTGGGTATTTGAAAGGATGCTTTTAAGCTACTTGTACTACAGGGCTAATATTTATACTAAGTGCGGGGCTCTACCAGTTTAAAAAAATAGTGCAGATATAAATTTACATGTCAGGAATCTTTTCTTCAAGCAACATTATAACAAACAGAGCAAGTTCCAAAGTGGAGATTAAATGCAGCCCTCTGCAGCCTACTATTATCTATCTTGCATGGGTAACCTAAACCTTTTAGGGAGTAAAACCATGTAGGGAGACTGTTCTTGGCATCCTCAAGACTGATCTGACCAATATTATGAACAGGTTAGTGTGCTATAGACTAGGTGCAGCCCTGTTTATAACTTGGTTCAGACCTCTCTACACCGACCAAAAGAAACCAAGTGTAGTGGAGGGTTGGATCCAGATCTGACCTTCCACTGCTGGGGACCAGCTGGATCCAGGTTCTGCTTCAAGAGGTTAATACAGTTCTGGTCAACAAGGTAGTAAGCAAGGGGCCTTTGGTGCTACACCTGGAACAGTTCCCCCAATGTTTCCGTTGGCCAGTTCTAAATATCCGGCAAGTGTTTATTAGGTCTTCCTGAAAAAGGTTTAGTCCGACGCTGTGTTCAAAAGCAGCCCAAAGCCAGGTTGCTAGCATGGAGACAATAGCATGACACCAGACAGTGGTAGGATAGCCTCAGAACTTTGGCGTCTCCAGCCTAGACGAGACTAAGTAACTCATGGCATTCCAAGCTCATCCACTCCTGTGGGGCTAGACGCAAATCCCATGAAAGTTCAAAGGGGATTCAACAGGGGGACTGCAGAGCTCTTAGGGCTGGGAGCTCTCTCTAGTACAGATGTAATTAAAAAGCTGAGCCCAATTCCTTAATACCAAAGCCAATCCCTTAAACACCAGCAGAGTCTTGTAATTTGGTATTAAGGCAGCAGTTTGAACATATGTCGCCAGCTGACTCTCTTTCTGTACAAGAGAGAAAAGATCGAAGCTAAAAACAGATCTAAACCTCCCATCCTGTAACACTTTGTGGAGTTTTCAATCTGATCTCAGATGCAGATGGCAATTTTGCAGACTGACCCCATATTTCTATAATGGAGCAAATCAAAATCCCAGATCTAAAACTCCATGCATGTGCTTTGAGGTGTTCTCCATTGGAGCATGAATTCTAGTACAAAGGAGCAGAACATATTGCTGGGTGCTGTGCTTTTCAAAAAGAAGAGGGTTTGACCAAACCCCTCAGACTGCAAAAGCAGAAGGAAAGGCAGTTTTGCATAACATGCTGTCTGGATCTCTTCAAAACCAGATCTCCCTGGGGAAATGCTACATTTCCACAGAATACGGTCATCTGTAGAGTACCTAGGTTGAACGGAGGTTTTTAGAGTAGTGTTAACACTGAAAGGCTGCATTTTTTTTTTAAAATGCACTTTTAAAGAGAAGGAATTCTTTAGCAGATCGAAAGCTGAAAAGTAATCTAAAGGCTAGTACTAAAGGGTAAAAATCTGTACAGAAACTTTTAAAAACATCTTCTTAAAAAAATGTGCAAATGGGCCACGACTCTGGAAAAAGAGGCAGCTATATGCCCTAAGTGATACAGCACAGATCCCTTCAATGTGGAATTGTTAGTAGGCATGGGGAAGCTGAACAGTTTGCGTGCAGAGTCTAGCAGTTGGAGGAGTGCATGCTCCCCAGCTGGCCAGCCGCCAGCATCAGGATGTCTTTCTTCTCCTTGTGGAAACGCAGCTCTTTCCCAGCCAGTCGAGCTTCATCCAGCTCCCTCTCCGTCGAGGACAGCTCTCTGGAAAGGACTCCTGGGGTGCTCTGCTCCCTGTTCACCCAGTCCATGGCCATCTGGTTCCTTATGTCATCATCCAGAGCACGGTGTGAATAGTGAGCCAGCACCTCCTAGCAGGAAGAAATATGACGGGAGCTTATGAATGGCGAGTCACTAAGAACACACGCATTAGTTAGTAGCTTCTGGCTCAGTTGCACACAATGGGAAATGAATGACAGGTCTGGATGAGCACCAAAGCAAAAGGTCCAAGAATCCCTTAGGCACCTGCAGTGCTGCTGCCAAAGCAGCACTCAGCCAGTGCCCAGGCCAGCCTTACCTGCCGTGAGCACTGCCTCTCTCGCATGGCTTTGAGGCTGCCATTCCAATGCAACAGCTGGAAGACGGTCATCAGCTCCTGCGAGGGGAAATGGCAGTCAGCTTTGAAGGGCAAGAGTGTCAGTGGAAGGAACTGGCGAATCAAGGGAGGGACCGCAATGTACCAGGCAAAATGCTTCTCTAGCATATAGCTGAAAGCCTGCTTTCTGTACTACAGAGCCCTCAGAAGGCTGTGTTCTCCAGTGGGGAAGGCACTGGACTGGGACACAGGAGACCTACTGTGACCTCAAGCAAGTCACTTCACCTCTTGCTGCCTCAGTTTCCCCCTCTGAAATAAGGATAATGATACTGACCTCCGGCGTAAAGTGCTTAGAGATCAGCGGCTAAGAAGTGCTAGGGCTATGGCTGGTAAGAGGTGCAGACTATTATTAAAAGACAGACTAAGGTGGGGAAGATACACACGAGTGAATTAGTCCTTCCTTCCATTTACATTGTTGCCCATCTAGTTACCAAGCCCGCAGCAGGGAGGGCTTAGTGGTTAGAACAGACGACTGGGAGCCAGGACTCCAGGGTTATATTTGCAGGTCACCACGTGGCATTTACAGACCGGTTCTATTCTCTTATCTGCAATCCTGGGCAAGTGGCTTCATCTTTCTAGATCTTTTCCCTCACCTGTAAGTTAACCACCTCACAGGGAGCTGAAGCGTCAGGAAGTTTGTGTAGTGCTTTGAACTCCTTGAGTGAAACAGGCTAGAAGCCATAACTGCTACTCAGCCAATAAGCTTCCCAGGGCAGGGACCGAGTTATGAGTTTGTCCAGTCCTACCACAGTGGATGCTAGACTGAGATGGCCCTTCAGCACTATTGCAATATAAACAGATTAGTGATCACAGCAGACTTACTTAAAGCTGAGGCCATGCTGATGAAGTCCTACAGTACCGAGCGATGAAAAGGGCCATTCATGGAACAACTATTTAAAAAGGACAGATGTTATTGTATAGGCTAATCTACCAGCCCAGGTCAATGCCCATGCCTTGCACAGCTAGACAGAAGACCACTACCAATGATGGGATGGGAAAGATCCTTCAGACTGCTGAATCTTTATGATACCTCTTGTGCCGTAACATCCTCTGTTGGTGCTTTCCTATGCCATTTTCATCCCAGGAGCTATTGCGCCAGACACTGGTTGGTGATAGTGCAGATCTTGGTTGTAATGGAAACCGGGCAAACGTTTCTCTGATGGCCGCACAAACCCCATTCCATAAACTCCCACAGAAAGCCAGGCTTCCCACAGACAATGCAGCCAGAGGACTAGACAGGATGTGGCGTCAGTTTGTGTAAACAGGGCTATTAATATAAACACTTTTATCCTCCGCCTACAGAATGTTACCATTCAAGGGAGAGCAGCAGGGCAAAAAGTCAGTGTCAGGAAAGTTTGCCTACAGCAGAGAGTTCCAAATAAAAAAAATAAGTTACGGGCTTAAGGCGCCTGCCTACATGCGTGAAGCTGCCAAGCTCCTTTGAGCATCTGGCAACTGAAAGTAAGGTCTATTTTTCCCCTTCTGAGAATCATATTCCTGAATCCGGACAAATCAGCTACTAGTGGGGAGTGTGTAAAGTCCGTTTCAGGTTTCCAGTGACAGTAATATCTGTACTTCCATAAAGGGTCTTTCCCCCCAATGATCTCATAGCACTTGAAAAAACAATTAAACCTCAGAATACCCGAGAGGTAGATGGCCCCATCAAACAGAGAAGGGAACATGCAGAAAGATGTGGCAGCAAGTCAGATGCACAATTGGGAACAGAGTCCCAATTCTGTGTGCCCACTGCTCTAGCCATTGCACAAGCCTCCCTCCCAATGGCAAGGAATAAACCCCAGAAAAGCCTCAGCTCCCAAAGCATCATCTACATTGATTAAAGGTGTAACTGAGATGAGGGGATGTCTACACTGGAGCTGGAGATGTAATTCCCAGTTCAAGTGATGTACATTATGCTAGCTCTGATTGAGCTAGCACATAGCAGTGTAGCCACGACAGTGGGACAAGCTACAGTCCCAACAAAGACCCCAGGTACGTACTCAGGCACCTAGCCTGACCAACCAGTGCCACTGTGGCTACAATATTATCAGAGGGGTAGCTGTGTTAGTCTGGATCTATAAAAAGCGACAAAGAGTCCTGCGGCACCTTATAGGCTAACAGACGTATTGGCTACACTGCTATTCTTAGCATGCTGACTCGCACGCACATATCTACCCGAGCTGGAGATTACATCTGCAAGTGCAGACGTACCCCAGGTAACCCACTAAGATGATCTCAAAGATTTCAAGACTTCAGTATGCCTAATTCTATACACTTACATAGTGCCTTTCATCCAAATACCTTCAGATGCTTTGAATTGGAAATAGCTAGCCCTTTTATCTTCAGAGAGGAGAAAATGACAACAGGTGAAACGACTTGCCTAATGTGTCAAAAAATCAGTGGAAGAGCTGGGAATAGAACCCAGAACTTCTAGTCCTCTAACCACTAGACCATATTGCTTCTTGCATTACCAATATATTCCAATACCAAAGGCACTGCACATGAAGCATGCACCACCCCTTCCACAATACTGGTCTATGTGAGCATGTCAAGAGCTGTTTTAATCAAAGGGGAGCCCAAAACAGAACACTGCATAATCCAGGTATTGTTGAACTTTGGAAGGCTTGAAAAATCCTGGTCTGGATTCTGTGGCTGGAGCTCCTATCTAGCACTAAGGGTATAGCAACAGAAAAGCCATAGCAGCACGTGCTTTCTGAATGCACAGACCTGGTACATTCTGTAGCACTGAATGATGTAACTAGAAGATTTTTTTTTTTTTTTTAAACACTTTAATCAAGACTAGAGCAGGGGATCAAGTTATGAATAGTACCTGAAACTCTAACATTGATTTTCCCTTGTTGGATTCCAGCATGAAACGGAAAGCACCAATTCCAGTGTTCGGGTTATCGGCTTCTTCTCGATTACCCTGCAACAAAGAGTAATATTAAAGAATTACAACCCCTAAACAGAAAAAGGCAACCACACAGCTGGCACGCTGCTAAGCGGTGTTCCCACATGGCTCTGCTGCTATTAGTCAGACATTTTCAGGCTCCACAGACTTTGTCTGTTTGTACTTTGAGGAGGCAAACTTTAACCACCTTGAATGTTTCACAGATTCTACAAACATGGAAGAGATTTTGAACTCCTCCAACTCTCAGTAAACAGTG
Source organism: Chelonoidis abingdonii (assembly GCF_003597395.2). Classification (NCBI taxonomy): domain Eukaryota; kingdom Metazoa; phylum Chordata; order Testudines; family Testudinidae; genus Chelonoidis; species Chelonoidis abingdonii. The sequence goes on along the minus strand of NC_133779.1, from coordinate 49,141,487 downwards.
TGCTCTTGCTAGGAGACGTCCCAGGACTGAAGCGATCAGGACAAGACAAAAGCCAATGACTTGTCTCCATCTTGGAGAAACATGATGATACTTTACAGCAGCCATAGCTAGATGAAGAGCGCTCAGAGGTGCTCTGGAATTAACTGGATTCAGGTGGACAATGCAACACCTGAGATTTGAGCAGGGAATCTTGGAACACCCAGAAAATGTAGTATCTGTGACCTGATGCTCTGGGCAGATTTCCTCATGCATACTTTCACAGACTTCTGTGTGAATTATGAGGGCTTATATTTTCAAGAATCACAGAAATGTAGGGCTGGAAGAGACCTCAAGAGGACATTTACGTCATTCTCTTGTGCTGAGGCAGGATTAAGCAGACCTAGACCATTTCTAATAGGTATTTGTCCAACCAGTTCTTAAAAGCCTTCATGTTTATCTAGTGTGAGGGACCAGCGACCATTTCAATGTCTTTTGGACCACTAGGATCATCACTGAAGTCCAGCAATACCAGCTTTCCAGGAGATATACAGCAGTAGGTTAGGTGTTAGGTTCACTCCCTCTGGGGCGCCTGGCATTAGCCACTGTCAGTAGACAGGTTACTGGGCTAGATGGACCTTTGATCTGACCCAGTACAGCCATTCTTATGTTCTTATGTAGTATTTTCCTAGCTTCAGTAGCTGATGAGTTAACAGGTTTTAGAGGTCACATTGTGCATGCCTGTTGTATCTTGTACTTGTTGAATAGTATATTAGCCAGTCGCCTCATAGGATCTACGCAAATTTTGACCATGATTTCAATGCAAACTGTTTCATGCTCTTGGCACAAGACAAGGGATTGAATTTGACTTCCAAGTCCCTTCCAGCGCTACATTTCTATGAGCGGATGCTATCTTTCGGTAACATTTAAGATTAAGATTGTTTCAAGGTTCACAGAGTAGTTTGGGTTCCATTAGGTGCTGTCTGAACGCACAGTAAAAATTCATTCTGACAAAGTATAATTTTGGCACTAGGAAGTTTAACATGCCTACCACCAAGTATTTAAACAGGTACGGCTTTGTAATGCACCTGGCTTAAATAATGAGGCTGCACACAGTAACAGGCTGATCAGAGAAGCTCCACACCCCAAGAGTTCATCAGGCTTGAACACTGAGGGCTCAGTAATGGAAAGGAGTTATCTTGCTCCAGGCCCAGTGAGCACCAGGAAGTCAGACCCCTTTTTTGAAACAGCAAGGTGTTATGTGTTACATTTTGGAGGAGCAGTGCCTTGTAAAGTCCTAACAATTTTCCTCCTCTCCCCCTCAATGCACTTAGAGAAACTTTTTTGATGCTTTCAGGCCTAGTTAGTCTCATTTTTCAGAGCCTATCCCTATAAAAGTACACAGGATCCCAGATAGGTGGCAACCTTACATTGATTGTAACATCTATGGCAGAGAAGTCACCATGTAATAAAATGCTCCTGTTTTTAAATCACATCCTCCACTTTTGTGTCATCAAGCCCTATTACCATGAATCAAGGAAAGATTTTCAAAAGTTCTATGGGATTCAGAGCACAAATCACCTTGAAAGTCAATGGAGCTGGTGCCTAGTTCCCTTAGGCTCTTTTGACAATCCCATCCTGCAGGCATTCCAAGTAATACCACATGGAACCCACTTTACTCCAGCAAGTTATTATTCACCTTTATCTTCTGAAGAAGAAAAATAAGAGACTATCTAGCCAATCTTTCTTGGGTTACTGGTAGTACCAGACATGGGCAGGCATTGAGTAAGCCAGTCTTTCATTTTAGCTCAAATAAAAGCAGTTCTATACAAGACACACATTTTTATATTTAAAAGAAACTTGGCCAGAATTGTAGGAAAGGGCGTGAAGTGCTTCTCCTGGAAGTAGAGTAAGTTTGGAGTTAACAGGCCCTCAACAGTGGGAATGCTGAAAACATTAAGGGCTAAATGGTGCTCTCCGATACACCAGTCCAAAGTAAGTCTGCTGCTCTAACTGGGTGCAGATTTAACTCCAAGTGCAAGGCTGAGAGGACAGCTGGAGAAGGGAGTTTGAATCCAGGAAGGGAACAGTTTGAGAGAAAACAAGAATTAGAGTAACAGTTTATTTTTAGTATTTCTGTATCATTCCAAGAATCACTGGAAAACCTGTCATAAGGGTTTCCAGATGCAAAAGAAATTTCCCTTCCCATAGATTTATGAGACTTTCCAACCAGTCTGTCCCTATCAACTGCAACAGTCAAGACATTCAAAGCCCTTACGTTGAAAGATGCCAAGGCTTCCGAGACACTCTTCTCAATGAACTCATCTGTGATCCTCCGGGAGGGGTGCTCGTTAAAGACAGAATTCATTAGTGCAATCTTCGCAGCGCTCCTCCTGGCTTCAGCCTTGGTCGGACAGAACTGGGGACAGATGTACATACCATCAGAACAGGAAAGCAGAGACGGCTGAGATCAGTTAAGGCTGACACACTCCAAAGTTCTCCCCACATATATGAAATGGCTGTTAAGTGGCAGTTGTTGTGGAGTGCTGGAAAGCTATTTTCTCAGACATCCTGAAGTCATTAGGAGTGTATTTTAAACCACAGCAAGCCCAGCCATACCGAATGCAAAAAGTTAAACTAGAAGCTGAAGTCAGCACATACTATGTGGACATGGAAATACCACCAACTGGATTGCCAACAAAATTAATTATCTTAAAACCAAAACACAGCCATCCTTCTCTAAACACGAGGGCTATGCTGCGGGATGGGGAGGCAGCTCAGCTGTTGGAATTGCTTCTTTTGGATGCCTTCTTCAAACCAAGACTAGAGCATAACTCTGCCTTAAGCCACTTCAGGAAAGGAATCCGAAACGCAATCAGAACCCTGTGTGATTTTTGGACTTCAGTCTTTCTGGTTAAGTATTTGGATTTGACCTTTTCCTTTGCAATAAAGGAAAGGCAGCGGCTATTGATCAAGCCTTATTAGTTTTGCTGCCAAACTTTTCTGAGCATCTTGGGAGGAGACACTGGGTTGAATTCAGAGCTGTATTAGGGATTGAAACTCTGCTGAAGTTCATTGTCTCTAGAATTCACACTGTAACCGTACTCAACTACTTAATCCTGTAAAGAATAAGGCATTTAACTTAAGGCAAATATTGCTATACAACAGTTATGCTAACACTTGCCAATTGCCTTAGATGCCATGTATGCAACCTCACTACTTGCAGAATCCCTATTAATTCCCTGTAGTGAGTGTAGGGAGTATGGAATCCTGGGGTAACAAAGCTAAAGCAAATCTCAAGCTAAAGACAACCACTGCACTTACCATGTAGAACTAAGTTGGGTTGGATTCATCCCTCTACTATGCGTCCGGATCCCTCTGTGTTTTGGGGCTCTCAGAAAATCTCCAGCACCCACCCCCCACAGCGATTCCATTAGAATGGGGACTTGAGGGAATTGATAGACTCCCCTCAGTCAGTTCTACAGAGAACGAGCTCCGTAGCTAGAGCCACTCAAGTCTCTGTAGCCATGTGGTCCTACCTGGAAGCTGCCAAAGCAGCTCCCCCCAGGCAACGTGACATAGCAGACATAAGGGGGGCTGTTGGAAGGGACCATCTCGTACACCACCAGGGCTCCGTTTTTCAGATCAGCACCACGTGACTGCTTCATCTGCCAGAACTCCTGAAGAGCTTCCACAACATTCACTGAAGATATAGAAGTCAGGGAGAAAAAACGTTAAGGACGGATATCAGAAAAGAAATGGTCTTTTCATACCACAAAAACTGAGTGCAGGAAACTAAGCCTGAGAAACTGGTTTTACTGCACTCCACTTGCGATTGCTGGTCTACAGAAACGGAGAGTCACTTGCATATTAACACACATTGAGCTGTGCCAATATGACAACAGGGTCCCTCCCCATGGAGCTAACAGCCCAATTCTGAGAATGGTCAACTTCAAGCAGAATTGTACGTGCTCACCACCTCTAGACCCAGGTTCTAATCTTGAGACACAACAGTCTAAACATACAGTGAGTGAGTTAAAAGGCAAGGCTTTAGATAGTGAAATTTTCCTCTCAGAGAAAGCTGGTAGGGTAGAAAGACCAAAAGGCTCTTGGAAGAGTATTTTAAAGAAGGGATCTGAGTTAATAAGTGAAGAAATCAGCAATGTCTTCTTCCTAAAGGCAATCTATATTGGTAGTGATGTGTTTGCCCATGCTTGGGCCAATTAGCTGGGCTGTCAGTGTCGGGAATTGGACTGGATGTGATTCTTCAGACATTTAAGACCACAAAAGATTCTGCAGTGTTTAAGTGGCACTGTGAAACAGGTGGCAGGGGTAATGAGAGCCAATAATAACCTGACTGACCTGCCCTAGCACTAAGATGCCCAATAGAAATCACCTGCCCTTAAGTCAGACATTTCATGTTCAGTTTGAGGTGGTCACTGTTTTATGGAGCTGCACAGAGGGTTCATTCAGAAAAGGCATGGGCTGCCCAATTCAATCCTTACCTAATTCCACTGACATTTGGGTGGGAATGGAGAGGCCTCATTTAAGAATCATGACTGCCTTTCTGAATGGGAGGAGGTATAACTGAATGGTGAATCACACACTAAAATAAGGAATATCATTTTTAGTAGACATGTTTTGTTGTTTTTTTTTCCATTCATGTCAGGAAACCAGAGTCTAAAGCTTTAACCCTGGCTTACTTTGGCAATTACGGTCCTTTCAGGATAAGAGTCAGTCTTTAACAGTCTTTTAGATATTCCCTAAACAAGCAGAACATTTGCCATACTAGATTCAAGCAGATATCCTGCCTCTGCCTAAGGACAATACCCCAATGCTTCAGAGAAGGCAAAAATCTCACTACGCACCCAGGGCTGCACATTGCGGAAAGACGGCTTCCTACCTTCTGTGGTGATAAACTTGTGGCCAGGACCATAAGAGTCAATTACTCTTATCTTTGCACACATGTAGGAATTACAGTCATCAACATTATCCACGATTCCCTGCAGCTCTGAATTTCAGGTGCTGAGAGGGAAGAAGCATTTCTTTTTATTTGTTCTAAATTTATCTGCCCTTAACATTAGAGCAATTCCTCCTCCCACTGCAGGGATCCCACAGCTTCCATCAAAATCCTGAGTCTGAAAATTCTCTCTAAGCTATTTTCTACACTAAATAATTCTAGGTTTTTGCGATATCTAGCTGCAGGAAAATCCTCTCCTAACCCATCTCCGTTACCCTTCTCTGGGCCTTTTCCAACCTCAGTTATCACTTTGAAATGAAGTAATGTACAAAATGAATTAGAGTAACATTTTGTGTACAAAAGAATGCTACTGGAAAGAAGAGTTAGGCTCTTCCATGCGGAATCCTGCTAGAGAGTTATTCCAGTTTCTTTTACAGAACAAGCAAGAGGACTCCCCTGCTTACAGAAATCCCCCCATGGGAATGTGACAAGACGGAAGATCAGTTTGGTGACACACAAAGAGTACCACACTAGGTACTTCAAGCTGTCCAGCTAAACATTTTATTAGCCCACAAACTGTGCTGTGAGTAACACTTTAGGTTTTCAGCCATGCAGTTTTCAGGATAAGAGAACTAGTTTTATCTTATTGCCTCTAAAGTTATTAGTTTCATTAGTTTCCTGTAGAATGGAACCAACAGGATAGTTACCCAAAGTTTCTTACTAAAACATTTTGCCCGCCTGCCTCAGATGCAGTGTTTCAGGGAGTTAGTTAATAACGAGCACTTGGCTTGGATCACTTTCAAATTTGGAGTATGGATTTTTCTTTATATACACAACATGGGGGCAGTTTTAAACCCGAGAGTCACCACGAAACATATACAATCTATGTGGTTCCTGGCCAGCCCAGACAGCACACCAGCCTGAGCATGGAATTCAAACATGGGCAAGCAGATTCCCTTTCTATTGACAAGATAAATCACACACATAATCCCCCACGGGGAGCCAGAGACAAGGCCTTATTCAACAAACAGTTTGACACCCCGTTTGGCACAGGGCAACTGAATCTTTGCAGCTATGACCGAATACCAGCAACTTTGCAAATGAAAAACTGAAATTAAGCCACTTCAAGCATCATGAAAAGGCTGAAATCACGGCCCTTGTTATTATGAACATTCAAAACAATAAAAAGTTTGTTAATTTAGTTAAGACAAGAAACTGGATGCTGAGCCCCTGAGTGGAGGTAACAAGGAGACACTGTTTAGCCAGTGCATGGGACTTGAGTTTTCAGTGTGAGACAAGCTGCTTTCTATGTTGCACACTGCTTATTTGTTTTGCAGGATGCTTTGTTAGCAACTGGTGCATTAGGTCTGGCAGCTGAGGAGTATCCAAGAGGTTCTCTCTCACAGACTGAAATCAGTGCTTCCAGCCCAACAGAGAATGGGGGCGATTTAAAAAGAGAGAGGGGAGAGTTAAACAAGTAACTGGAAATCGGCAAAGATACTTTAAAGAAAAAACTGCAAGAGAAACTCGGCAAGCCTGGTTGCTGTGAATGGAAAAAAAGATTTAAAAAAAAAAAAAATAGAATCAGAGCTTATAGTATTCCTTGAATATGCACAGAGAATATTCCTATCTGTCTTTTCCCTTTCAGCATAGTTACAGCTGAACAGCGCTATGAAGGCCATGCCACCATGCATATTTATCAGGTAATAAGTGCTTAGCCAGCAGAGTGATCTTTCAGCCAGTCAGATGGACAAGCGCATTTGTTTACAGTGGCATACGGATTTGGGGGGGAAGAGGGGAGACAACTTCCATCTTGCATTTGTTCTAGGTAGCAATCTTCAGCTCTCTCTGCCTGACTAGAGTTCTCAAAACACATCACCGATTCACCCCCATCCTCCCTAAAAGGCTGTGCTTGAAATGGGTGGATTCATATTGTTCTGAGTTAGGCTGACCATATGTCCCGATTTTATACAGACAGTCCTGATTTTTGGGTCGTCTTTTTAGATAGGTTCCTATTACCCCCCACCCCGTCCTGATTTTTCACCCTGTCTGATCACCCTATTCAGAGTTCTGCTGCCGCCATGTGAGTTAAACAGGAGAAGAAGTGGGCAGATGGGAAAAATCAAAAGCCACAAGGAAAGAGGACTGGAGGTTCTGATCCAAAGAGGATGTAAAATAACATCTGTGTTGCAAGCCAGAAGTTGGATGCGTATTTTGGCTGTGACCCTTAGAGAAACAACTGAAGATGTTGAGTTGTCCAGTTTTCCATTAAAATATTAAAACTGTTATGAGCAGGCCCAGCCCTGCTCACAACATCTGATGACTAGGTTCGACATTGAAAAGGGTCATTAAGATCAGCTTTTTGAAGACTACTAGTGGCAGCCAGAATACTATAGAAAAAGTAGTCATTTGAGACACTGCTTGACTGGGAGAGAGGGCCAACTGAATCAAATGGTACATTAATTTAGTACAGAAATGATGTGTCATGATTAGAACAAGGGACCACGTTAGGACAACTCAGTTATACTTGCTGCTGACTTGCTGTAGGACCCTGGAGGGTTGTTTTCAATCTGTGCCTCAGTTTCCCTGTCTCTAACCAGGGATGTCACCAGGAGGTTGCCAGGTTTATTTTAATATTTAAAGTGCCCTAAGATCCTATTGCACTAGTAGTGATAGAGCATATACATGGCTCTTTACAACTTTAGGACACGTTCCCACACCCAGAACAGTTTACCATATAAGTGAGAATGTGAATCAAAGCAGAGCACTTGGGGTTTGAGAAGATACAAGCATCTTGAAATGAAAAAGGAAGAAGATTGTTGGGATTTGAGAAAGGATTTGACAGAACAGAGGGGCTGCGAGACAGATGATGTAACAACTTCCATCTTGCATACAAGACACCAGTACTTAGCCAAAGGAATTTTAACACATTTGAGAACAACAGACACTGGGTCAACAATTCTAACACTGACACTGGCAGCAAGAAGTCCAGTCAAAATCCCTTTTCAGCATTTATGACCATCACCCGTGGCAGAATGGGAAATGCCAAGAACACATGCCCCCCAGCCAGAGAAACGCACTGAATCTACAGAGTACTACATGGAGCAAAAGCTTTTCTCCCTTTTCAAAACTTACCCAGTAGAAAAGCAGCAGTTCCTACTTAGCTTTGTTACTTAAAGCCAGGACACGAAGAGATGTAGCCCAGTCACACATATACAGAGTGCTTTGGCCATCAGTCATATCAATTGTTTATTGTCTTGGAGCGTAGACCCTGGTCCCTGTATTGTGTATATGATAGCACATCTGACTTGCATATTAAATAAGGAAAAGTAAGTGATTCCACATGGTGCTGAAATGCTTCTGAGCCAGAATAGCAGTTCCATTGCATTCAGCTCACATAACGTCTGCCAAGCATTTATCAGTTAGGATGTGTACAACTGCATCTACTGGACCTGCCGCCATAACCGGAACTCGGGAACTCAAAACAGTTGCAAAGTATCTCCAGATGGGTGGGGAGGATACTTAAACCTCAGATTTTACTGGCACAAAGGTGGAATCATCTTTACTGCTTCCACATTTCTTGAGGACCAGGTTGGATGTGCAGGAGACTCAGCTTTGAGGCTTCCTGGGAGTGCTTTCATATGAATTGGGAGCATCTGAGGCAATACTTGGAGTCCTCAGGCTGGGGTGTGGTGTAGTTAACTCTCCCACAGCAGCCCACTTTAGTGCAGACATACAGCTAGTCACTTCTTCCACTCACTGTGGTGGTGAAAATAATCGCCTGTAGCTGCAGGTAAGCTGAGCAGGGAGTGGGTTCTCATGGAAAATACAGTCACTTAGAATGCAAGTGTGGGGGTGGGAAAAATGGAAACCAGCAGTATGGCCAGCAAAACAACCTTCATAGCTGTCTTGTGGTTGTGAAAGAGTCTTTTGTCAGGCACTAACCAGAGAGTAAAGGTCTCATACACATGCTCAGGACCCAACCATTAACAGACACAGAGCTGTCAAACAAAACCTGACTCCTCCGATAGGGAGATTAGTAACTGGCGTACATTTACATAGCAAGTTACAGAAGCACCAGGAGTTTGAAACCTACTTATCTTCAAACATAGTAAAGAATTGTTCCAGAGCCTACACCTAATCCCCTTCCCCAACATTCCTGCCCTCTGCCAGTCTTATAGTGACATGTACCTATTTTTTCCAGCCCTAAGTTTTCAAAAACTAGTGATTTCAATTGACCAAACTAAGACACATTAAAGGGACTTGATTTTCAGACAGCAGATGACTCAGCGCAGTGTGAAACACAGGCCCTTTTAGGTGTCTCAGGCTGGGCACGGAGACAAACCTCAGGCGAAAACAAAGGACCAAACAGGGGGCAGAGTGCAACTGACATAATGCAAAGTACTATCAACTGCAGGTGGTGAAACAGAACCATCAGCTGTTTGCCAAAAGAGCTGTCCCTTACAAGTGACCCCTAAGTTCAGGGAAACAAGCTGTGTTTTGTTTTGTTGTTTTTAAAGATATTATAAGAGAAGAGCAAACACATTACCAATGTCTTCTGGTCACTTCCAATCTCCTGGTTCACCTCTGCCACATACATCCCTAAGTGTAAGGGGATGCCCAGCCCCAGGAGCCGCCGTGTGCGCCAGTAGGATATCTCAAAACCAAGGCTAATCAAATCCTAACGACCGTGCCATCTCTCACTTGCACCGTAATCAATAACCCCGACGCCCCCAAGCCACGCGCACCAAACACCACATATAGAGGCGGGGACATAGCAAAAGACGAAGGTGAAAACCTCCTATCACACAGAACTACGCCATCTCCCTCTCATAGCATCTCAATCAGTGTCGAACACCCTTGCATGGCGCGAGGCGCTCACACCCAAGCGGATCTACGCACAGAATACAGCAGAATAATACAAAGCGAGCACCGCAGGCGGAAGGCGTGCCACACACAAACTCTCTGATCCGCGCATGCACGGAAGAAGAGCACCCCAGTAATGTATACGCAGGAACTTTAAAGGGATCCCATGCCGGGCGGGACAGCCCCCTCTCCAGCCGGCCTACACGTCAAGCGTTTAGTACCTCCCAGGGCTGGGGGCCCAGCCCCCCACCGCCCCCGCCCACCCGAGCTGCACGGGGGTGGCGGCTCCGGGTCGCCCCGCACCCCGGTTCCCCTCACTCACCCGGCGTAGCCCTGCGTGTGCGCGAAGCTGCGCACCACCGCGCTCCACGCCTCGCGCAGCACGGCCGGCCCCGCTCCGCCCGCAGCCCCGGCCGCAAGCCCCGGAGGCGGCGGCACACCAGCCCGGCGCCGCCGGAGCGGGGAGAGCGGGGCGGAGGGCGAGGCTGCGCGCGCCCGGTCCCGGCAGGCGAGTAGCGCGGCGGTCCCACCCGGCTCAGCGCGCGACGCACCGACTCCATCATCATCGCCGCCGCCTGTCGGCCGCCGTAGCCTGCCCCGACTGAGCCGAGGAGGGGGCTGCGCGGCCCCGCGGCTGCCACTCACCAGGCGGGCTGGGGGGGTGGGCGGGCCCTGCAGGATGGAGAAGCCAATCGCAGCGCAGAGCTCCGGGGAAGAGGCGGAGAATGAGAAGACATTGACCAATCACAGATCTGATTCCCAAAGGGTTGGGCGGGGACTGAAAGTGATCCTTCCAATCAAAGCTCGTCTGCCTAGAGATGAAGAAAATAAGAGGCTAGCCGAATGAAAAGAGAGTATTCCCAAGAGGGGGCGGGGTTTGAAAGACCCCAATCACAGCCCTTATCGCTAACGATGACTGAAGAGCGAACGAATCAAAAGGCATATTATGAATTGAGTTGGCAGGGACTTCTCTAGTTGCCCAACCAGCGGCCTGTCTGGAAAAAAGTGGGCGGGGAATGAAAAATCTAGACAATTAAATTACTGCCTCACTGGAAAGAAGACGAGAAACATGATAATGTTCCAATCACAGCCCAGGTTGCGTTGTCAGGGGGAGGGGACTATGGGATTTAACCAATTAGAACCCACATATCTCCTGCCAGGGAAGGACAGTCATGTTCTAGCGCAGTGGATCCTGGGAGTGTGGGCAAGTGCAAGGAATTCTGGGAGTTTGGCCAAGGGGTAAGAGTTCTGGTAGTGTGGCCTCGTAATCTGGAAAAGTGTGGCACAGGGCAGGGGGTTCAAGTAGCCAGGACTCCTGGGTTCTATTCCAGTCTTTGGTTGTGGAGAGGGGATGATTAGGCTGGTTCCCCACCACATCATGGCAGGGAGGACTCATGGGATCTTTCATTCTTCCCACTTAACCTCCCTCACTATCTGCCACTTCATCTGCCGCCCTTAATTTAGACCTACCCTCCCCATGATCAATCCCCAGCAAATGACTCCTTTCTCATTCACAAGCATCCAAACCTTCCGACACCCTCACGAGCCAGGGGTCCCCTAGAGGCAGGGCTGAGTGGGAAACCAGCATCACTAGATGTTATTAATATCATTATTATTACAGAGTGGTAGACATGTTAGTCTGTATCAGCAAAAAGAACGAGGAGTACTTATGCCATCTTAATTATCACTGCAAAAGTTTTTTTCTGCTGGTAATAGCCCACCTTAATTGATTAGTCTCATCATAGTTGGTACGGCAACACCCATTTTTTCATGTTCTCTGTCTATATATATATTCCTACTGTATTTTCCACTGCATGCATCTGACAAAGTCGGTTTTAGCCTACGAAAGCTTATGCCCAAATATATTTGTTAGTCTCTAAGGTGCCACAAGTATTAGTCGTTCTTATTATTACAGATGAACTTGTAACTGGATTATGCTGAATCAGCAGGAGGGCCATGTGCTCTTTTTTTTCTGTTGATGCCATTCAAAATACGTCATCGACAGGACAAGCTAACAGAAGTGTCATCAACGTGTGGGAAAAGATGAGAGCTCGGGTATGTGGCAGAAGCTGCGCTATATTAGTCGTGCCAAGGATAGGGTTTGCATTTGTGTTTGTTCTATCAAGTATCTGAACATTTTACAGGAATCTAAGAATCAAATCAAATCTAAATTGTATTTAATCAAATCTAAATTGTATTTAATCTGCTATCTAAAATTTTTATGTCTAGATCTTTATACCATGCCTATCGCCTGAGTACCTTTGTCCATTTCTGTCCTCTCTTATGCTGGGCAAGACCCTCCTCCTTTACAGCTCCCGCAATCTGGAACAGCCCCACCCGTATCTTTCTGCTTCATCAATTTTGCTTTCTGATCTCAGCAGAAAATGTCTCTTTTCTCACATCTTTCTGCTGCTATTTATTTAACTCTGTGAAGCGTGCTGGGATACCATTTATATGAAAGACACTGTAGAAAATAAAATGGTCTTTTACTGAAGTGTATTAAAAGGGGCCCATGCAGTTGCAGAAAGAGAGGCTCTGGAACGAATAGCCTTTATTCAGGGCTTGTAATTAGATATAGTTCAGTAGATTGAGCAGAAAGAATTAAGAATTGTTGTCCCTATGCACTATACTCTGGCTATCCCTTTTGTTTGGCAGGAGTTGACAGTTAACGCAAGCAAGGGCACCCACTGCCTCTCCTATGTTCTCACTACCATGAATGGTTACTCAGCACATTTTTAAATTAGAGCCTCTCTGCAGCAGCATGAAAGTAACAGAAGGAGATTTTGTGTGAAGTGGCGGAAGATGATCAGTAGAGTAACACGCAGGTTTTATTATAGTTGGCTTTACATGATTACTGAGGACAGGTGGCAACTGGACAGACAGTCCTGAAAACATACTCCTTTAGGGAAGGAACACTGTGTAGTGGTTAAAGCAAAGGGTCTGTGAATCAGGGTTCTTATTCCCAGTTTGCGGGGGGAGTCTGTCTAGTTGTGAGAGCAGGGGACTGGGACTCAGAACTCCTGGGTTCTATTTCCAGTTCTGCCATTGGCTTGCTGTGTAACCCTAACCCAAATCACTTCCCCTCTTCCAGTGGCTCACTTTTCCCCTCTGTGAAATAGGGACAGTGATACTGACCCCCTTTCCAAGGAGGCTGTGAGTATGTTAATTCATTAATGTTAATAGAGCTGTGAGACTCTTCGACAGGAGATAGAATCATAGAATATAAGGGTTGGAAGGGACCTCAGGAGGTATCTAGTCCAACTCCCTGCTCAAAGCAGGACCAATTCCCAATTAAATCATCCCAGCCAGGGCTTTGTCAAGCCTGACCTTAAAAACCTCTAAGGAAGGAGATTCCACCACCTCCCTAGGTAACCCATTCCAGTGCTTCATCACTCTCCCAGTGAAAAAGTTTTTCCTTATATCCAACCTAAACCTCCCCCACTGTAACTTGAGACCATTGCTCCTTGTTCTGTCATCTGCCCACCACTCGCAGAACAGTCCTGATCCATTCCTCTCTGGAACTCCCTTTTTCAGGTAGTTGAAAGCTAGCTATCAATCAACCTCTCATTCTTTCTGTTCTCCTAAAACAATCCCAGTTCCCTCAGCCTCACCTCCTAATCATATTGCTCCAGCCCACTAATAATTTTTTGTTGCCTACTGCTGGACTCTTTCCAATTTTTCCACACCTCCTGTAGCACACATGGGGCCCAAAATTGGACACAGTACTCCAGATGAGCCTCACCAATGTTGAAATAGAGGAATAATCACTTTCCCTCAATCTGCTGGCAATGTGGTTACTAATTTAGCCCAATTTGATGCCATTAACCTTTGGCAAACAGGGCACACTACTGACTCCACTGTAACCTCTAGGTCTTTTTCTGCAGAACTGCTGACCTAGGCCACTTGTCCTAGTCTGTAGCAGTGCATGGGCAGTTCTTCTTCCTAAGTGCAGAACCTGCACTTGTCCTTGTTGAACCTCATTCAGGTTCTTTTGCCCAGCTCTAATTTGTCTAGGTCCTGTCTGTATCCTATCCCTGCCCTCCATTTTATCTACCACTCCCCCAGCCTTGTTAGCGAGTAAAAATTTTTACATTTAACTGTAAGGGTGTTATCATTTCCTCTGGGGAAGAAGTTAAAGCGGGACACAGGTGCTACTGTCTTTGCAGAGTTACACAGATGAGTCCCTGGCCAATTGAGGGTGCAAGGAGGCAGAGTGCTGAGTGATGAGGGGATTGGGGTGCTGGGAAGGCATTGAGGGAAGAAGAGGTGCTGGATTGGCGTGACTGCTGGGGTTAAGGGCGCTATGATGTTGGGGAACTGGAGATATGAGCCTGGGGGAAGGGAGGCTCTGTTCCGCCGCCCAGGGTGTGGGCCTGCTGGAGAATCCCTCTCTGTAACAGGTAGGAGCAGGCAGGAAGGGGTGCGGGCCGGGGCAGACAGGAAGAACAGCTGATTGCCCTTCCTCTGCTGGCTCTAGGAGGCGCAGCCATATCGCGTTGGTGTTTCTTCCAGTTTGACCCCTGCGGCCCACCGTTTCATTCCCGGAAGTGTTGCCGCCCGTCTCGCCTGTGACCGGAGAACTTCAACCCCCCTCCCCTCAGAAGCGGAGCGAACCCGTCCTCCTCCGGCTTAGACTCCGTGTACTAGACGGCCGAGGGTAGGGGCCCCAGGCGGAGCCTCTCCCCCTCCGTCCCACCGGCGGAGCTGCACCGGGAGGCCCCAGGCGGAGCCCCCCCCGTTCCCACCGGCGGCGCTGCACCGGGTAGGCCCAGCGGAGGGGCCCCAGGCGGAGCTTGCACCGGAGGCGCCAGGCGGAAAGCCCCCCGTTACCCACCGCGGACTGCACCGGAGGCCCCAGGCGGAGCCCTCCCCCTCCGCTCCCACCGGCGGAGCTGCACCGGAGGCCCCCAGGCGGGAGCCCCCCGTTGCCACCGGCGGCGCTGCACCGGCCAAGGCCCAGGGAGGGGCCCCAGGCGCAGCTTGCACCGGGAGGCGCCAGGCGAGCCCCCCCGTTCCCACCGGCGGAGCTCACCGGAGGGCGCCCAGGCGGAGGCCCCAGCGGAGCTGCACCGGAGGCGCCAAGGCGGAGGCGCCCAGGCGGAGCTGGCAACCGGGAGTGTCGCCAGGCGGAGGCGCCCCAGGCGGAGCTGCACCGGGAGGCGCCAGCGGAGCGCCCAGGCGGAGCTGCACCGGGAGCCCGCGGAGGTGCGCCAGAGCGGAAGCTGCCACCGGAGGCCCCAGGCGGAGGGGCGCCAGGCGGAAGCTGACCGGGCAGGCCCCAGGCGAGCGCCCAGGCTGAGCTGCACCGGGAGGCGCCAGGCGGAGGGGCCGCCAGGCGGAGCTCACCGGGAGCGGTCAGGCGGAGCCCCCCCGTTCCCACCGGCGAGCTGCACGGGAGCCCCAGAGCGGAGGGGCGCCCCCCCAGGCGGGGGAGCGCACCGGGAGGCCCCCAGGCGGAGCTGCACCGGGAGGCCCCAGGCGGAGGGGCCCCAGGCGGAGCTGCACCGGGAGGCGCCAGGCGGAGGGGCGCCAGGCGGAGCTGCTCCGGAAGGACCAGAGGAGGAGGGGGAGGACCCTGTAATCAGCTCACCTAGGAAGGCACGAAGACCCTTTGCCCGGTTGTGCCTGGAGGAGTGGCACCAGCACCATGGATTTCTGGGTGCAGTTCAGTGCCCAGAGCCAAGCCAAGGAGCGGGTTTTCAGGTGCGGTATCAGCCCAGCGAAATATGTAGGGGAAGTCTGGGGCCTGACAAGCCAAGGTTTGCCGGTGCGTAGCGGGTTGCCCCTGCGCCAGAGGGAAGGGATTGAGGTGACCCCAGGATGAATCTGTGTCCAGAGTTGGTGGCTTTGTTGGATCATCCCGGGAATGGTACCTAAATTCAATTGCCAGGGCCTATGAAATTCCATTGTGACATCAGTGTCCAAACAGTTACCTGTTGCAGCAAGTGTGCCACTAGCATGGGGCCTGGTCTGCAGTTAAAGGTGTTGCTGCCGTACCTATATCAGGAGTGTATGGGGGGAAATCGCACCCTGAACGCACCTAACTATGCCAACAAAAGACTCTGTGTAGATTTACAGTGGCAAAAAAGTCCTTTTGGGTATGTCTATGCAGCCTGCAGCAGCGAGCCTCCCAGCCAGGATCAACAGCCTTGAGGTTGTGGGGTGGTGGTGCCAGGACTCTGAAACAGCTGTGTAGACTGTGCTTTGTAGTTGCATCTCAGGCTGTGAAGCCTAGGGGTGAGGGTGGGCTTCAGAGCCCATGCTCCATCCTGTCAGCACAGCTATCTTCAGAGTGCTGGTGTGAACTCCTCACATGTGAGTCTGTTGATCTGGGCTGGAAAGCTCCCTGTTGCAAGCTGCATAGACGTTCCCTTTGTCAGTGCAGCTTGTTTCATTCAGGAAACTAGTATAAACTATACTAGCAAATGATCTTTTTTGCCAGTATAAGTTATGTTTCCAGTAGGAAGGTTGGTCAGCAAACCCTTTCTAGCGTAGAGAAGGCATCAGTCCCTGCGGAATCCTAATCACTTGCTGTTTTTTTGGCTCACCAGAACGGTTGACTTCTGCCTTCTTTCCCCAACCCTTGTGATTTTCGCGGATTTTGTAGGGTGACTAAGAAGCCCAGAAATATTTTCAAGGCTGAGGTTTGTGTGGGACAGAGGCAAAATTGCCTGTATGATGATCAATGGGTGTCTTGGGAATTTGGCCAGGCCAATAGTCCTGTCTAAGGACTTGTCTGCACACAAAGCTGTTATCACTTTAACCGTCTTAGTATGGTAAACATGTACAACCACTGTGGTGTGGGCACAGTTACACCAGTATAGCTTATGGGAAGGGAAATAAGCTAGAAATAAGTTGTACTAGCATAAGGCACCTTTAAAACAGTGTAACTGCATCCTCTCTGGGGATTGTCCCGATATAACTTCCTGTTTAAAAACCACACACCTAAGCAACAGTTATACTGGTACAACAACCTGTGTGTTGACCAGGCCTAAGTCTGGTTTTCCCAATGCCCATGGCATCTTATGGTTAATGTCCCAGGAATGGTCGTGTGCCAAATTATTCTCTGGGCTTGTGGGAAAGACTTTCCTTCTTGACTCCCAGCTCATGCCCTGAAGAATGAGACTCAATAGATGAAATTTTACTATAGCTACAAATCTTTGAGATTGGCACCTAATATTTAAAAAAAGAAACTTAAGCTATTTGTCTGGTGGGGGAGAAAGAAACGAAACAACCAAACCTACAGGAGTGTTGCTAAACCTGTTCAGACTGGCAACCCCTTATTTGAAATCCCTTTATATTGACAATAAAAATAAGAGTCAAAAATGTATAGTGTTAAGTCTGTGTATTTGATTTGTGTGTGTGTTGAGAGGCTGAGAATATTTGCCCTTGAAGGGGAGGTTAGTGGGGGAAAGAGATTTGCTTTGCTTTAGACTGTAATAACACTTTCAGTGCCTCGCCATCTCCCTGATTGTCTTTTGCCTCTCTCCCGGCTGAAACACTTCCCTACAGTATCAAGTTCCACTGGCTGATCTTTTTTCATGCCATGTATATTTCTGTTTGTCTATTTTAAATGTGTTGCTTTAAAGTTTTCAGTGTCTCTTTGGTCTTGTAATCCTGCACAATACCTTTGCTGGACAATAGTTATGTTATATAATGCACCTCTGTTAGATTTCCCCTCCTATAGAGGCCAAATAATCCTATTTTTACGTAATGTCATGTTCTTCTATTACCTTGCAATGAACTGGTTAAGCAATATATAGAGGGAATAGCAAGCCCTGTAGGTAAACAGCGGGAAGCTATGTTTTCCTGCCTGGAAGCGGCATTGGTCTTACATATCCCCTTGTAAACCCTTGTCCCAGCCTAGAGAGATTTCTGTGCTTGTGAAATCTGTTCACCAGTTGTGATTTTCCCGATGTTCTGGACAACTTGGGCTTTCATTTTTTTTTAAAAAAAAGTTTCCATAATCATTGTAGGGTTAGATTTAAATTCTGGTAATTAATAAGAAGCATTTTTTTCCCCAGTGAGGCAGGCAAGTTTTGAGATATGTGGGCTTTTTCAGCCAGCCAAAGATGAGAAATGTTTAAAAGATTCTTCTTTTTCTTGGTAGCTTGTTTTGACTTGTATTCTGTGGCGAATCAAAGGAGAGCGAAGCTTTATGGTGCACTTGGGCAGAGACTGTCTTTTTTTTTTTGTTCTGTGTTTGTACACTCCTAGCAGCATGGGTTCCATGCTGGACCTCCTAGGTGCTACTGAATTGCAAATAATAAATATTATTTATTACAGCTTGACAAATACTCAGCAAAGTTTCCCATTAGTCACTAGAAAAAGCAGTGTGTACTGGATCAGACCCCTGTACGGGAACTGTTGCCAAGATAATTATGTAGTTTTAAACACATACTCCTCTTACGTTATTAATAGCACCAATTCTGTGACTAGTTTAGTCTCCCGATAAACAATGGAAAACTTCTTGGGCCACCAAAGAGGAAAAACAAGCCTAACCTCCATGTCTAAATCAAACAGAGTCAGTTTGATGGACACCAGTTTATGTGGCAGAAAAGCCTCTAGATTAGGAAAAAGCTATGTAGGGTGTTTTGGGGAAAAGTGTGTGTGGTCTAATAAAAGGAGTATAGAATGGGGAATTGGGCCACCTGATTTCTGTTCACAGTTCCATGAGGGAATGTTCGCTTGGGTGCCAGAACTCCTGGGTTCTATTCCTGACATCAGTGATTTCTTGCAGTTTCTTAACTGTATCGTGCCTCAGTTTCCCCTTGTGTAAAATAGGGATAATACCTATCAAGATGTTGTAATGCTTTATTGTAAAGTGCTTTGGGATTGGTGGGTAGAAAGGTGCTCTTAAAGGAGGAGAATTAGCTCGTGCAAACTAGTATATCAGAAAGATTATTTGTTTTGACTGCTGGGTGGGGATGAAAACCATGAAGAAGACAGTTTGATAATCCCCTCTGAACAAATGACTAATATACCCTTAAGACCAAGGCATTGAAATACTTGTTGCTTTGCTATGAAATTAGTTGGCAGCTTCTGGCTTGCGCAGGATCTGACATCAGAGTTTTCAGTGCCACATGGTTGTGATTGCAAATACCTTCCAGAAGCAGGTTACTCCTGCATGAAGCAGATGTTCAAGGACCTAAAATTTCTGATTTCATCGATTTCAGGATTTCATAGTTTCCAAGGCCAGAAGGGATCATTGTGATCATTTTGTCTGACCTCCTGTATAACACAGGCCTTAGAACGTCGCCAAAATAATTCCTGATTTGCTTTGTTCAGTCCCAGAACTGGGCTAAAAAATCGTTGCTAGACCCAGGAGACAGTGACAAATTTAAAGGTATGATATGTTATGAACCACTGGGTCTAGAGACCATTGGGTTTTCTTCTGGAGAGCTGGGATTCTTAACTTTCCAGTGGTTGTGGTATTAATATTTTATTTCTTTTAGAGTAGCACCTACCAGCCCCAACCAAGATCCGGACTCGGTAGTGCCAGGCTTTGTGCATGCAGACAAGAGACAGAGTGGGAGGAGAAACGAGCAGGAGAGGGGAAGTGACTTGCCCAGGGTCAGTGGAAAAGCTGGGAATAAAACCCAGGTCTTTTGGCTTCCAGCCCAGGACTTTATCCACTAAACCACACCAGGTCTCAGTGGTATATAGAGTGTCAGCTCCTAACTTGAACCGTTTGAGCTACGCTGCACCCGTAGGGTGCTCCACAAAGGAGCAATGAGACAGATCACAAGGAGCCCAGTGGAACAGGTTAAACTAGTTTCACTGTCCAATAAACTTCTGATTTGTGTCACACAGCACTTAAATGCCCAATCTGAGACCAGGGCTCCATTGTGAGGGGTGCTATACAAATGAGTGAAGACAGTCCCTGCCACAGAGAGCACAGTCAAGAGTTGTGATAAGATGCAGCTGGTGGAAGAAGCAGACAAAGTGGATGTGATGGGAGAATGGGGTTAGTGAAGAAATCTAGCATGAAGCAACTTTTGTTGTATTGTTTTAATAATCTACGGCAGGTGTTCTCACAGTCAAAGTGTAGACTACATCTTAGCAATACTGAAGACACTTCCCACTAACTCCAGTGTTGAAAAATGACGAGTCTGGTCCCTGCAAAATTATGAAATTGTCATAGAAATCATGAGATTTAAGGGGGGAAAATTGATTCTTTTTATTTGCTATCTGGTCTTCTGAGCCTTTAGAGCTAGAAACTTCCTTTTTATTTTAAATTTTAAGCTGAGATTCTCCCATAATCCCAAGACTCCTGGAGCTGGAACTTGAAGGAATATAGCAAAAACCATGAGGCTGGCAAAACATTCGTGAGAGTTGGCAACCTTGTCACTCCTCCCTCTGCAAACATGCCTTGATCCTGCTCTTCCACAAAGAGTGATGTCCTGTTTCCATGACCCACATGGGTCCTTGGCCTTTGCAGGTTTGGGCCAGATCCTGAGACACGCAGCATTAAAATCTCTGGGAGTTAAGGCGCTCATTCTCCTTTTCATATCAAACCTTGTTCCTGTACTCACAAATGAGGCCATTATTTGTGAGACACTCTCATTTCACTTTGATCTAATATTGAGTTGCTTCCATAATGTTTTGTCCTCCTCCCTTGAATTCTCCATGAACGTACACTTTTTTCCCTGTCTAACGCAAGCATGATCAGCAGGCATGTTACATATTGTTCCTGGCTTTGCTTGCTTTTATTCAGATGATGTTTATCTGCTTGAAGTGTTTCCAATTGCTCTGCCTCCCTCCTCACCCCCTCCAACTCCAGCCTCATCTGGTTCCTCTTCCTCAAGCAGCCCCTTGGAATCACATGATTTGAACAGGAGAGACCTCATTGTCAGAAGATGTGGGGGAGGGGATCCTCTCATTTTCTCTCCTGAACCCTATTTAGGTTTGCTCCCTCAAACCTGTTGCAGCTGTATTCCTTCCTGCTGAAAATGGCTGGGTCTGGGATCTTCCTAGGTTCATCTTAGGAGTGACCACTCATGACCACAACTGTCACTAATGGGCCCCCTTCTCAGCAGAGAGGCTGGAGACTGAATTGATTATGGAGATTAGACACTGCTGCCCAGTGTGGAATTGAGGCTCGTTGGTGGGAGAAAGCTGCCAGGGTTGTCCCTTTTCTGGGAATAAACAGCAGATCAAATCATGGATATCGATGTGGCACATTCTGGGAGAACTGAATTCATTCGAAAGAGCAGTTCAGGATCAGGCAGTAATGTTTTAAAGCTAGGCTGGGGGAGGTAACATTTTCTAGCCAAAAGTTTTACAAGGAGACAATCTGTAGAAGTCCGCTGAGATTTTATCAGCGTCTTCAGTGCATCTTTGCATCATCCCCATGTGCAGTGTTTGATCAAATGTGTCTCAGAACCTACTTCTAGATTTTTGTTATTCAAAAACCATTTTGTGTCTGTTAGGTGTTGTGAGGGCAGTTCGCGCTGTCGTATCTAAGCTCCGGGACAGATCTTCCATAGGCATCAAAATGATCTCATGATGGCACAACTTTCCCCAGTCCTACTTCATTGACATTTATTATCTAGGTTAAAAATATGTTGGCTTTACCAATTTCATACCAAGCCGGATGGTGAAAGAGGGGGCTGTTTGTTAAGAAGTGACGTGCACTGAAGTTTGCTAAGAATCTCCTATTTTTTCCACATACTGAAAGTCAAGCATATGATTTGTGTTTTGATTTCTGTGTGCCCTTTCCAGAAGAGTAGGGGAAGGACATCCAGAAGCATGACAGTACCCATGAAATGTTTAGCAAATGCTCATGCGAAATGTTTCGCTTGCTAATATAAGGGTAATACAAATAAAAATGATAATATAGGAGCTAGCATAATGGGGCCCTGATTTGGATCCCCAAGTTCCACTGCAGTATGACTAAAAACAATTAACTGCTTCCCAACCACAGAATTCAGTGGTAATTTGGGCCCTTCATGGGCAATTAGAATGATCAGGGGAATGGAAAACCAATCTTACAAGGGAAGACGAAAAGAGCTTGGCTTTTTTAGCTTAGCAAAACCGAGGCTGAGAGGGGGGATATGGTTGTGCTCTCTAAATGCAGCCCGGGGAGGAGGAAGAGCTATCTAAACTAAAGAATAGTGTCGGCGCAAGAATGAACAGGGATAAACTGGCCAGGAATATAGGCTGGGAATGAGTTTCTCACCAACAGAAAAGTAAAGTTCTGGAGCAGCCTCCCGGTAGGAGTTGTGGGGGCAAACAACCTCTAAGCAGTTTGAAAATGGAGCTTGATCAGGTTCTGAACGGGATGGAATGAGGGGGTTGGCTGTGATAGCACACACTGGGTGCAAGGACCCAGGAGCCCCTTTTAGTCCTAGGCCTGTGTTCCTAAATTAGGCCTTTCTATCCCCTAGTTAGCCTGCTAAATAAGTGGCCTCCTTTCCAGAGGTGTTGAAAACCCACATGTCCTATGGAAATCATTGCATTGCAAGTGCTTAACTGCACTGAAAATCAGCCCACTTAGAATGTGTTGCAGTGAGACACTTAAACGCTGGCTTCACTGAAACAGCTCCAATGCATTAAGTACCTTGCCGAATCAGGGTCTTTAGATGTCTAACTTAGATACCCAAACTTGAAAAATTTGACCTCAAAGTTGAAAGCCAGGGAAGGGGTGAGGGGAGGGAATTTACCCCTCTCCTTTAGGAAAGAAAATAAGTTGGAAGCTATTGAGTCTAGAGAGAGTTCTGCTTCGTTCCAGGAACTATTTTCTTAGCAGAATTGAAACCAGTCCCGTCAGCTGGCTCCAGAAACTGGCCCATGTTGGATCATTTGAAAAGGCCTGTAAATGCTATCCAAAGATGTGCAGCTGCAATGGGAAAGCATTAAATATTCAGGGCATGTCCATTCTGCATGGCAGGGAGTGGGGAGGTCCCAGGCAGACTTCGTTAGCCATCAGATCCTTTACGCTTTTATTTTTAACTTAAACTCTTCAGGGTCTAACAAGCTTCAGATGAAATAAGCTAGTTGGACTTGTGTGTGTTGGGTTTTGTAGGGCTGGGAGGCGAGCTGTTCTCCTCATTGGTTAGTCACTGGATGTGGAGTAGAAATGGTAAGCTTTACATGCCATTGAAGGGACCACTTTCTAAAGCAGCCTGTGGCCAACTTATGGAACTCCATGCTGCAGGAATTTCCTGGCCAGTAATATTGGTAATTGAATCTCATACTTCAGTATCATGATCATTGCAGGGTTCAGGAAGAAATCTCTTGCCTGCCATGGGCAGCATTCCATAGATAGCCATCTGGGGTTGGAAGAAGCGGGTGTTTCATCTTCCACTGGTGGAGGCAGGAGGCTGGGCTTGCTGGACTGATCCATTAAGGCAAATCCTGTCTCGCTAGGTGCAGTTCCTATACTCGGTTGTCTCTTTCAGAGCCGCTCAGTATGCCTGCACTCTGCTCGGCTACACGCTGCAGAAGAATGGAGCGAGTGCTGATTTCCTCACCAGGATCAAACAGCTGGAGGCTCACATGAGCCTGGGGCGCAAGTGTAAGTGAAATCATCTTCTCAAGTGGATGTAATGGGAGGCTTCCAGAGTCTCTGAACAAGAAAAACTGAGTTCTTCTTACCCCACTAATTACCTTTGTTTGTAGTTTTGTGTCACGGTGCTGGATGGGGGTGGTCTGTGGCCCTGCAGTTTGGTGTGGAAGGCTGGAGGGATGTCAGTTATCCCAGATCCCTGGCCCATTTGGCATCAGTGACATGCTTAGTAGTGACATAACAGCAGGGAGTGTCTGGCCGACTCTTCATTTGACCCGCTTGATGTTCCAGTGTTCCGACTGGGGAACTCGGCGGATGCCCTGGAGTCAGCAAAGCGAGCCATCCACCTGTCGGATGTGGTCTTGCGCTTCTGCATCACCGTCAGCAACCTGAACCGAGCGATGTACTTTGCCTGTGACAACATCCTGTGGGCAGGGAAGTCGGGCCTCCTCCCTCACATGGACCAGGATAAGTGGAGCCAACGGTCCTTCAGGTGAGGCTGGCCTAGTGCCGCTTAGCTTTCCTGGTAAGGGATGATCCTGCCTAGTAAGTGTGTGTGGGGGAGTTTCCAACAAATCTTTGCGAATGATAGTTGTGCTGCAACAAAAATAGCTCTGCCTTTTCCCTGGTCCCTATCACTTTCCATCCCAAAGCACCTTGCTAACCTTCCTTACAGGAATCACTTTGCTCAGTGCGGAACTGCAGCCACCTCTGGGGTGGACCATGGGCATGGTTCAACAGCCCGCAGGAGCTCTGTGCCGCAGCTCATTGAAGCATAGCCATAGAAATTCCTGGAAGTGCTAGTAGGCAGAATATAAAGACCTACTTTTGAATTTGCGTAAGGCGATGGAGTTAGCACTCTTACGCTTGCAAGAAAAAATGGCCAGGTCTCTTTATTAGCGGCAATGATAATATTTAACGCAGCAGATTGCGTCTGCAGATCTCAGGGCTGCACAGAAGTGGGTGAGTATCATTTTCTATGCTTTTATACACGAGGAAACTGAGACACAGAGCAGCTCACCCCTCCCCGCCCCAGCACACAGCAAGGTTGTGGCAGCACTTGGAATAGAACCACACCCCAGCTGTGGTAATGTAGCCTTAGGGGGGCACTCTGCTCTTAGAATCATAGAAGATCAGGGTTGGAAGGGACCTCAGGAGGTATCTAGTCCAACCCCCTGCTCAAAGCAGGACCAACCTCAAAAAAATCATCCCAGCCAGTGCTTTGTCAAGCCTGACCTTAAACACCTCCAAGGAAGGAGATTCCGCCATCTCCCTAGGTAACCCATTCCAGTGCTTCACCCCCTCCTAGTGAAATAGTGTTTCCTAATAGCCAACTGCAGCTTGAGACCATTGCTCCTTGTTCTGTCATCTGCCACCACTGAGATCAGCCGAGCTCCATCCTCTCTGGAACTTCCCTTCAGGTAGTTGAAGCTGCTATCAAATCCCCCCTCACTCTTCTCTTCTGCAGACTAAATAAGCCTAGTTCCCTCAATCTCTTCTTGTAAGTCATGTGCCCCAGCCCCCTGATTATTTTTTATTGCCGTCCGCTGGACTCTCTCCAATTTGTCCACATCCCTTCTGTAGTGGGAGGACCAAAACTGGATGCAATACTGCAAGTGTGGCCTCACCAGTGTCGAACAGAGGGGCAGAATCACTTCCCTCAATCTGCTGGCAATGCCCCTACTAATACAGCCCAATATGCCGTTAGCCTTCTTGGCAATGAGAGCACATTGCTGACTCATAACTCTTGCTGGAGTCAGTGGGAGTTTCATCCCTTTAGTAGACAGTAAATATTAGCTGATTAAACCCTCTCTCCTTCCCCCTTCTTTCTTTCAGATATTACTTCTTTGCTCTGATCCTGAACCTAAGCCGGGATGCCTACGAGATCCGGCTCCTGATGGAGCGTGAGGCGTGCGGGAAGCGTCCAAAGGGCAGTGAGACCAGGCACGCGCTCCGAGCAGACAGCAGTCTCCAGCAGCTGGTGCTGAGGCTGAAAGTCCAGCTCCACCTTCTTGTGCACGTGCTGAGGAGCAACCCTCCTTTGCTTGTGGACGTGGTGAAAAACGCCTGCGATATCTTCATCCCGCTGGACAAGCTGGGGCTGTACAAGACCAACCCAGGCTTTGTGGGGCTGTGTGGCCTTACCTCCTCCATCCTCTCTATCCTCACCATCGTTCATCCTTGGCTCAAACTTAAACCTTAACCGAGAGGACTGGCTGGTTGGTAGAGGGATGTGGAGCCTTCGCCTTTGTTACCGGTTCGAGGCCAGCCCAGGATGTTAGGGGCCCAAGGTTGCTACCATCCAGTGGCTGGTATGCAATGAATTTCGAGGGCGGGGGCTCAATACTATGATAGGACAAGTGTTCACGGTCCGCCACCAGAACTGATGCTAATTCACAGCCTTAGCCAGGGATTGGATGAACTGTGGAGACTGAGCTCCCCTTCTGTCCCTACAGGAGTTCCGTGCCTCAGTTTTCCCACCTGTAAAGCCAGGAGGTAGCAAGTAGGGGAGGAGGCTTTTGTAGCTGCTGCCCGTGTACTACCTGGTCTATGGATACAGAGTGGACTTTGGTCTCCACGGCTGTCCATCTGGCACGTGGAAGTCCCGTTTTAAATAGAACCCTTGAAGTACTGTGAGTAACAAGCGGCTGGAGTTTGGCTAGAGACTTCTGAGGTGGATTGCTGAGCCCCAGTTTATTAGGCATGCCAGGTAACTTTGAAGGGTGCCGGGGAAGCTCGCGGAGTAGCAGCACTTAACGGTGATGACATGACATGGCATGTCTTTGTGGGCGCTGGCAGAGTGCAGGCTGCCGTGTTCCCAGCTGTTCCTGTTGATGCAGTCCCCAGTTCTGACACCCCTGGAAACCGTGGATTTTCTTGCTGCCCTGGCAGCAACATTAGGTTAGGTTTGATGGTAGGAAAATGAAGGTAAACAGCAATATTCAGTCTCTCCTCTTACCTTTTTTATCTGTTTGTCTGGCTCTATTTTTCCATTGTTTATAAAGCACGTAGGGACGTTCAGGCATGGAGCATGGTGACCTGTGAAATCGGGTAGGTGAAACTGACATGATCCACACCAATTTGCAGCAATGGGTAGAGACTGTAAGATGAGGTGTGATCTTGGTGCAGGGACAGGACTGAGGACCCTTGGTTCTGTTTTTTTTCTTCTGCCCTGAATGACTGTGGACCTTCATGTCTCTGTGCCTCGGTTTCCCCATCTGTAAAGTAGGAATGACACAGACCTACCCTCCTGTGCCTGCACTCCTGTTCACACAGCTAGCCAAGTGCTCACCCTGCTGTTTTTTAATGGCTTCTTTGGTGTACTTCAATAAACTGGAGAGGAGGAGAAAACAAATGGTGCAGTGCTAACTTTGAATGGAAATCTGTATTGAGATTGTTTTCATAATAAAAGTATGTGCTGATCTGACCACTTTACAGGAGTTTATCAAGTTCTGTTTCTCTGTGCAAAGTCAGATCATCAACACTGCCCTCCAGACTGATGGCTGATCTTGCTGCAGAGAGATCTTTATCACCAAGGATGCATTTATATCTAAAGCCACTGCCTTCTTCAATGATCCCTTATAATTATGTATGTAGGGTAATGAGACTGATCTTGCTTGTGTTTTAAACTGTTGCGGGCTCTATGCATGGATGCTGTTAGCGATCAGTGCTCTTTTTCCATGCCTTCAGGACTCATCTGCATCCACCCACCCTTCCTTACAAGCATCCCAGAGCACTTTGTCTATTTTTGCCTTGGGACTCACAACCCTTCTTTGAGGTATGTCTAATATCTCCCTTTTTACAGCTGAGAAACAGAGGCACAGAGAGGTGAAGTGGCCCACCCAAGGGTAGACAAGTCACTGGCAGAGCCAGGAATTGAACCCAGATCTTCGTGACAGCGTGAGGATTCTGAGCCGGGCTTCCACCTGGTGTAAATGGGTGGTGGTGGTCCCTCAGTGGAGCTACACTGACTTGCATCAGCTGAGAAGTTGGCCCGTTCTTTCCAACCCCCTGGACATTAAAATCCCACTGATGCCTCATCAATACCTCGCAAAAGCTTCCACGGCGGGAGAATTCACGGTATTCTCTGTATAATTCGCTCCTTCTGCTTTGTATTGGTTGCTGATAGTATTAATGTGAAGCCAAGCTCTCGGCTGCTTTGTTCCTCACCTGAAGGCCCAGTCCTCTGCTGGTGGTATCCAGTCACATATTGCAGAGTGGATTACCGTGCTTCCAACAGAGAATTTTACCTTTGGTCAAGGCCTGAAGCAGCAGGAACATACGACTAACAAGGAAAAAGATCTCATTCACATGCAGCCATAGTTAGCAATGAAAGAGAGGGACAAAATTGTCTTTAAATAGAACATTTTAAAGACACCCCTCTGCCCCCTTCTGGAACGCCAGCTTAAAATATCAGCTCCATCAGTTAATGTTTCTGACTTAGCAGTGTCTGATGGTTTACTTTGATTTGTGCTGTAATTCTGTAGACACGAGGTGCCTGTCTTCAATCAGAGAGGTAGATAGTGCAGTGGGTAGAGCACCAGACCGGGACTCCGGGGAGCTAGGTTCAGTTCTCTGCTCTGACACAGACGTCCTGTGTGACCTTGGGCAAGTCACTTAGCCTCACTGTGCCCCAGGTCCCCAGCAATAAAAGTATCAGAGGGGGAGCCGTGTTAGTCTGGATCTGTAAAAGTAGCAAAGAGTCCTGTGGCACCTTATAGACTA
Source organism: Chelonoidis abingdonii (assembly GCF_003597395.2). NCBI lineage: Eukaryota > Metazoa > Chordata > Testudines > Testudinidae > Chelonoidis > Chelonoidis abingdonii. The sequence goes on along the minus strand of NC_133779.1, from coordinate 49,113,450 downwards.
ACAGACGTATTGGAGCATGAGCTTTCGTGGGTGAATACCCACTTCGTCAGATGCAAGTGGGTATTCACTCACAAAAGCTCATGCTCCAATACGTCTGTTAGTCTATAAGGTGCCCCAGGACTCTTTGTTGCTTTTACAGCAATACAAGGGGGCTGACAGCCCTGCCCTGCCTCCTTGAGTGGGGTGAGGATAAATGATAGTGTTTCAGAGTAGCAGCCGTGTTAGTCTGTATCCACAAAAAGAACAGGAGTACTTATGGCACCTTAGAGACTAACAAATTTATTTCAGCATAAGCTTTCGTGGGCTACAGCTCATTTCTTCAGATGCATCATTGCATGCATGCATCTGACGAAGTGAAATGTAGCCCACGAAAGCTTATGCTGAAATAAATTTGTTAGTCTCTAAGGTGCCACAAGTACTCCTGTCCTTTTTATGTTAGAGTATGAGGTGCTCAGATGGGAAATGGGGGCCAGGTAAGCATCAGAGATAGTCGTGGCAGGTGTGTGCTAGCAGTCTTTAACCAGGGACCAGTCCAGCGAGCCTGTTATGTTTCACAAACACAGTACTTGATACATCTCCAACCTTGCCAGCTCCCTTGGATGACGCTGGTTCAATCCTTGAGACAAGTTTGTGTGTGCAAGGCCTCGTGCACAGTGTGTGCCAACTACAACCCTACCAAAATCCCTGTGGCCAGAGCCTGCTAAGAGAGAGACCACTTCTTCGAGTCAGAGGGTTTGAGAACTTGCTCTCTGGCTATCATCATGGAAAGAATTAATCAAGAGTAATTTGCTGAACCTGATTCTCATTGCCCTTCACACTGCTCAGGCACTGTTGGAAAGGGCCCTTAAAGTGGGTGTGAATGGCCTCCTTTAAGGTGCTTATACACAGCCAGAGCCCTGTCAAGGGGCCTTATGGTTAAATAAGAATCCAGCCCAATGTCTCTTTAAGTTTCCTGAGTGGCACAGAGCTCTGTCGTCTGCTGTCCAACATAACAAGCTTGCTATCAATCCGTGAAGCTACACTTCCATTGTGCTCAGGGCTACCCCGCAGTGGCTCTCAGCCAGCATAAAAGAGAAGGGTTTATTGTGTGTCTGAACACAGCACAGGCTGTTCTCAGGGCCCTCAAGCCTGGAAAGTCACAGCATAGTCCAACTGAGTCTGTCCAGCAGAGGATGTGGAAAATTCTAGAGGGGATAGTGAGTGACCAGGAACAGGGTTTAAGAGGGCTGAGGTGGGGAAACTGAGGCACGGCCAACAAGGGCTGCACCCCCAAGCAGCTGAATTCCAGACTGAGTAGCAAGCAGAAGGATCCCTCCTTGAAGAAGTTAAGGGTCCTTGCAGGCCGCGGTGTTGGAAGATCCTGGGGGTGGACTGCAGGAGAAGATCCCTGTGGGAGAAGGGATCTGGTATCCGGCACCCCGAGGGAAAATTGAACCGTGGGGGATCAAGATCTAGTGGCCCCCAGAAGTACCCTGAGCAGCTGTTGTAACTTATTAAACTAATCCCCCCCTTCATCGTTTGTCGCCTTAGTATAGCATATAATAGCTTGATTCTCAGCAGTTGCTGAGCACTCACAAATTGTGAAATCTGCAGGGGCTGCAGCTGCTCAGCATCTTTAAAAATGAATCCACGAGGGCATGAAACCACCTTTGGTGGCAGCTGGTATCTCCATTTTTCATATGGGTAAACTGAAGCACAGAGAGATGATGCGACTATCCCTGAAGTACCCAGTAAGGCAGTGGCAAAGTTGGAACTAGAACCCAGGAGTCCTGACTCCCAGCTCTTTACTTAAGCCACTAAATAATCCTTTCTACCATCTGTGCATCCTGACAAAGATACCTTATAGAATGATCCGTCAAATATCTAATGACCCATTGTTTGCAAAATCTAATTTCTCTGATTGGAACAGAGTGGACATTTTAACAGATCAAAGTAGATCAAGTGTTGTTAGTTCACAAGTCAAGACGGTTCCTCCAATTGCTGGTGCCAGAGACTCCCAGTCCTGATGTGAAAACCCAGCTGTTTGGTCAGCGTCCGACCTAATCACTGCTGTAGAAGGTTCTTAGCTGACCATTTTGTTGGTGCTTCATGAATCAGAATGGACTCCAGCTCTCTCTCCTGCTGCTGTACTAGCTCCTGCTAAGCTAGCAGAAGGGAGATCTTTCTTTTCATCAGCAATGGGAGCTCCATACGTTCAGGAAGCAGAGATCTGAGTAACTGGAGGCCATTTTTATGTAGACACCCTTTTAGCAGGAACTGCTCCTTAATTGACTCACTTTTAAAGTGTAGTCTTTCTGTATTCTAGAACCCCAACTGTTTACCTTATCTCAGGGCTTCTCAACCTGGAGTTTGTGAGCAGATGCCAAGGGGTTGTGGCCATGCTGCCCTCCCCTGGTGCTAAAAGGGATGGAATGGATGGATCCCAGTATGAAAAAGATTGAGAACCGCTGCCTGCCCTGGTGAAGAAAAACCCGGCTGTGCACATACATACACAAATATTTCATTCACCGGGTAACTCGGATTTTAGCTGCTTTGCACTATGATAAGCCATAGCAAGAAAAAACTGACGGCTTGTTAGCCAAACAGATAGCAGGGGGATTATAAGAGGAACTGGGCTCCAGACTTTCAGTTGGGTCACAGCTCTGTCACCACCTGTGAAATGAACATGTTTCAAATTGTCAAGGTAAAATGTAAGTAGAGTTGTATCTCTGTGACTATCTGTGACCGGTATGCATTATGCAGGTGCTAATCTCAGGCTGAGTACAGAGTCTGTAGAAGATCACATATCAGTAAGAATAATTTAGCTGTTAAGTGCCATTTGTGCATAATGTTAGATGTTGCTCTGACACTACCTAATGTTGGTGAAGGAGAGAGTAGCTTGAACATAAATCAGTTAAATGGGTGGGGGTTATGCTAAGTAAAAATATCACTGTAAATTTTCAGTCTATTTATTAACACGCATTCTGCCACTAGCAAACCCAGCCATTAGCAGCTTCTTTATACGGTTAATATGAAGGTTTTGACATTTTAGAGCAATATTGTTAAGTTTCTTGAAGCTTAAAATGTACAATAGACAGCCACAAAGTGTCTCTAACAATCACGTTGTCAGTTTGATGTAAATATGGTACAATTAACTTGTAAATAGTTTAAAAAGAGAGACAGGGTGAGAGAGGTAATATCTTCTATTGGACCAACTTTTGATGAAAGAGAAGCTTTCATGCTTACACCAAGCTCTTCCTCAGGTTTAAGACGACACAGGGCAGTTTGCAAACTAATGAATTAAAAAGCAAAGCTGCTACTATTTTCCTGTCATCTTGTGTCTCTTAATTTGCGACAGATGCTTCTTTTGGAGGAGGCAGCATTCACATGGTAACTTACAAGGGCAAGGAGGATTGGAGCCATTATAGCCGAGTTCCAGTTGGAAGCACGGTTTGGACATAAGAACGGACATAGTGGATCAGACCAAAGGTCCATCTAGCCCAGTGTCCTGTCTTCCAACAGTGGCCAATGCCAGGTGCCCCAGAGGGAATGAACAGAACAGGTGATCATCAAGTGATCCATCCCGTCACTCATTCCCAGCTTTCTGCAAACAGAGGCTAGGGACACCGTCCCTGCCCATCCTGGCTAATAGCCATTGATGGATCTGTCCTCCATGAACTTATCTAGTTCTTTTTTTGAACCCTGTTAGTCTTGGCCTTCACAACATCCTCTGGCAAAGAGTTCCACTAACTGACTGCATTGTGTGAAGAAATACTTGCTTTTGTTTGTTTTCAACCTGCTGCCTATTCATTTCATTTGTTGACCCCTAGTTCTTGTGTTATGAGAAGAAGTAAATAACACTTCCTTGTTTACTTTCTCCACCACAGTCATGATTTTATAGACATCTGTCATATCCCCCCTTAGTCATCTTTTTTCCCATGGTGAAAAGTCCCAGTCTTACTAATCTCTCCTCATGCATACAGCTGAGTCCATTCCAAAGGCGAAACATTGGCTATTCATAGATCTTACATGAGCTATGGATAAAAGGCTTCGCATAGCAGAGCTGATCAGACTTTGCACTTACATTGCAAAGCTGGTGTGGTCCAGCAGATTGGCCACTGGACTGGAGCTCATGAGAACTAGAGAGAGGAGAATGAGGCAAAGAGAAGGGAAGTGACTTGTTCACGGCTGCAGCAAGTCAGTGGCAGAGCATACCCAGCGAGTAGGGCACGGGACTGGGCATGGCATTCACCACCTGTTGCCACTGTTCCTTAGAAAAGTTGCGTCTGATGTACTGTCTGAGAGGCTCAACTAATTCAGCAAAGGGGCGTTTTGATTTTTGCCAGCATTTTTGAGGCGGCTTTGAGATGACGTGAAATAAGCTGTTCTGATAGGTGGTTCTGTGCAGTCATGTGGCCAGAGCCCTGTCTTCAAGCCTCGTCGTTGGAGGGTCGATATGAGCCAGGAGTGGAAGGTTGGAGACTGGAGTTGTCTGGGTCCCACCAGGAAAGTGTTGGTCATGGAGTCCAACTTGCCACAATGATGACTGGAACTCCAAGCTGCCGCACTGCATTCGGCAGGTGCAATATTTAGGACCTGGGTAGATAGCCATGAGGTTGGAGCACTAGCACCGCATGAGTGGCTGGCAAGCTGAGGAGAGGTATGACTCTTGATTAGATTTTAATTCGTGTCTTCTCGATGTGTTGGCAAAAGGTCCCAGAGCAGTCAAGCTTTATTCCCAGATATGTAGGGGTACGGTTCAAAAACAATTGGCAGATAGGCGAAGGGGCCCACAAAATAACAAACCCATCTTCCCAGCGTCCCTCCGGGCATCACCCTGAATCCATTCCTAATTAGGCTGTTTTGCAGACTTCCCATAGCAGCGACATCTCTGCAGATGACCTCAGAGAGAAATTTAAGACGGGGGCGAGCGCTAACCGCCGGAACACATCGAGTTCACATGAACGTGTGTCAGGGCTCATCTCCCTTTTCAAACAAATAAACAATTAAAGCCATCAAAGACAAAGGGGTGGAGACTTCTCCAACATAAAAGCTGCTCAGTGGAAACTTTCTTTCCCCCACTGGTTGGTTTCTAGGGAGAAGAGCAGCCTCATGGTATCACAGGACAGCTGATTCTAGCATTCTCCATTTCCCCTGTACTTGCTGAGCGGGAAGCATGGCTTTAAAGAATGTAAGTAGATTTCCTCGTGTTCATTCTCTTATCCCTGCCCATCAGATTCAGGCAGGCACACGGGAGGCCATGCCACATAAAACAATACAGTTCTGCCTTTTGGTTATGTTAAATAGAAAGATTGCATGGATGCTCCCTTGGAACTGTTATTAGGTGTATTATGGGAGTACCCAGGAGCACCATGCATGGCCCAGGACTCTGTTGTGCTAGTTGGTGTATACAGACAAAGCCCCCAAGTTCTGCAGATAGGGTGACCAGACAGCAAGTGTGAAAAATCGGGACCGGGGTGGGGGTAATAGATGTCTATATAAGACAAAGGCCCAAATATTGGGATTGTCCCTATAAAATTGGGATACCTGGTCACCCTATCTGCAGAGCAATTTGTTCAGACTTTGGGCCCAGAACCTCAGTGGGTATAAATGACCACAGCTGAAATGGCTTAAGTGGTCATCCCCCAGTGTACACCAGCTGAGGATCAACCCCATTTTGCCTGTATGCCTATCACATCCTGCGCAGTCTGTACTGACCCCTGGATGCATCTCCATGGAGACTGGCCAACAAGCTGATATCCGTGCTGCGCGCGCGCTCACACTCACACACACACACACGTACGTTTTGCCCTCATTTATGCTTGGGGATAGGTGTAAGTGAGGACAAAATGTAGCTGCGCGGCATCTCCTGGTTGGGTGTTGTCGGAAACAACAGACACGTTGCAGGGAACCTTTTCAGAAGGTGTCAGCAACTGTTCAGTGCCTGTCACAACTATGCCGTAAGGAGCATGGTGAGGTTAGAGCTGATGCCAGGAATCAGGATTCCTGGGTTCTGTACCTGCCTGCCACTGACCTGCTGTCATTTACCATGCCGGCTTTATAGCGGTAGGTAACGGTCGTTAAGGCTAGGTGAGGTCTGTGTACATTGACCTTTTGTAGTGCTCTGAGAACTTTGCAGAGGAAGATACTCCACGGCTGTGTCTTGTGTATTCCCCACTCCCCCCACACACACACCTGTTAGGAGAGAAAGCTCAGTAGGAGCCATAATGACAATATATGCTTATAATAGGCACCAACTCAGTCACACAAATGTGGGGCCATTGCATTCATAGATGATAAAGCCCAAAGGAACTGCTGTAATGGAGTCAGACTTCCCGCCTGCCATAGGCCCTGGGGCTTTCTATAGCGGTGCGCAAGTCTGGACAAAGGCTGCAGTATGGTTTTAACATCCTCCCTACCACGTAAAGTGCCCTACTGACTCATGTGGTTGCAGCAAAGTTTAAAGGGCCGATGTTACTGACAGGTTTGAAAAAAGAGCAGTTATCGCATTGCTTTTAACCTGTAGACAGTTGCAGGTGTGAGTCCTGAGCCTTGACTCCTTTGAGGAGTGCCATGAAAAGCAAGGGGATTAGTCATGGGAGTGGAGTTATGTGGGCAGGATCGGGCCCTAGATAAGGAGCTAGCCTTGGAGCAGAGAGTGCAGGATTTGACTGCGAAGACGGGGGCAAATCTCCTGGTTTCACGTTTTCTGTTTCCGTCTCTACTTGGGATTGGGGGGGAGGAGAAAACCCCTTTTGTTTTAATGGGAAGAATCAATGTATGACCGGGAGCATCTCACTGCCACCTGGAAAGGGCATAGAGAACTGCAGGTGCGTTACAGGAATCTCCTGGGTCTGGCATGTACATTTTGTTCACCAGAGAATATCTCAAATGAAAGCCGGTCTCACGCAGGTCATCCGTGTCGTTGTGAAACGTGTCTCTGGGTGCGAGGGGAGACATCTCTCTATCCTGCAAAAACTGTTTGGATCGTCTGTGTCTGGTGCGGGTGGGTGAAAACCAGATTGAGATCTTCATCCCGCCACCTGTGTCCGTTTAACCGGAGAGTGGTCTGGTTCACGAGGGATCACCTGCCGCCAGTCTGAACTGAATGCAAAAGAATGACTGTGAGAATTTCAGGAAGAGGGAAAACAGCAGGAGTGGGTGTGGTGGGGGAGGAGACCTTGAGGTGCACTTCAAAGGTTTGCACTGCTGTGTTTGTGTGTGGGAGGGAGAAGACCCCCGGCGTCCTTCACTGAGAAAGAAAATGGACAGCGAGTGGCCTTTGTGCAAAGACAGTCTCAACAGGCCTGGTTGAAAATGCCGACGAGAACGCTGGGCGAGAGAAACGTCTTTAGATGGGGCGGTTAAGCTGTTTGTTAAGGTTAGGCTCTGGGAAGCATGTTGTGATTGCACCTCGTCACTCTTTGTTCCTTTGGGCACAGCACACCTGGATAGTCCACGTGGCCCCTGGCTCAGGGGCTGGACGCAACTGAGAATGCTCTGAAGACACCGGGGTTGGCGTGAGACTTTTGCTGAACTGTAGAGCAAGCAGGGCCTGTGGTGGCCTGGAGGATGCAGCGTTTAGGGGGCTGATGCACAGCAGGCCTGGATAAGACTGCTTCACCAAAGGGCAGCTGGGGATAAGGCTCCGCACAGCCCTGGCTGCAAACAACAAAAAGAGCAAAAAATCTTGTGGAGAAGCAGGAGTTTGAGCAGGCTGGGGCAGCGGCTGCGATTTTTATCTCCTCATCCTAATGATCTGAGTCTTTCCTGATTAAGGGCTTTGGGATTTGTCCCCAACGGGAGCAGCGAGGAGAAAGGAATGGGAAGAACGCAGGCAGCAGAGAGGAAACCAATGCAAAGAATGTATTCACCAATGTGTGTAATCCTGGGGCAGCTGCTGGAGTGGGTGGAACGTGCAGGCGTGACTCTGCACCTGCAAAGGAGTCTGTCCTAGAGACTCAGATAAGAAAGAGGTTTAAAACCAAAATACGGCCACAAATATTAACATAGTGTTTCCTCCAAGATCTTGCTGCCTGTCCATTCAGTTAAATGGCATTTATAGGGCATGTGGGTCAGTCCTAGAGACGTAGGCAGGAGGCAGAGATCAAAAAAGAACTGCACCACAGCTATCAATACAGCATTTCCTCCAGGATCTAACTGCTGATACATGCAGTTAAATAGAACTTGTTAACGACTGCCTGCAACTTCCCAATAATGTTACGTTGTATTAGGTGGGGGGGAGGGAGACTTTCAGAGCCCCGTAGGGAGGACAATGGGTTTGTTTTGATGCACTAGAAGCCAGTGAAGGGTTTCCAGGATGGCAGGGTGACTTTAAGGGCTGTGCTTAGCAGGTGCCATCATGCAGTTGGATAGCTGCCGTTCAGGCCTGAAGGCAACTACACTGACATACTTCTGTAAAGATGCTCGCCAGCAAGCCAGACTCACGTGAGTCCCATTTTCCTCCTCCTCTCTAGGACAACACCTTCGGGCGCATCGCTAGTATCCCTCTGTTCAACTTGGCTTATCAGATCACTATGTTCACCTATGTGGACGTAAAAGGTACCCACCCCGTGGTGGGTTTCTTCTGTGACATGGCAGAGTGCAGCGTGAGCACCGTGTGGGGGTGGCTGTGATGGCAGCCACTCCTGTCGTGCAGAGGCTGGAGGTGCCAAGTGAGTATGACTGGGGGGGAGAGGGGGAGGCTTTCTGTATGACGTTGCTAGGACTGGTCAGACTGGCTACAGCATGGGAATGGCCCTTTCTTTGCCCTGCCTTAATATTTCCACTTCTGGAGTGAAGGCAGAATGGCACCAAAGCATTGGTGCAAGAGTCCAGCCACCATTCCCAACCTGCTCTACAAAGGAAGTCTACCCTCCACATGGCATCCAAACCCATCCCCCCTCACCAGGCTTAGCCTTCTGCTGCAAACCAAACGGCAGCAAGATAACCAAGTTCAGCTCAAGTCTTCTCCCCAGACTTCGTGGCTCCTATGGTTCCTCCCACAGGACTACTCGGCCCACACCCTAGATCCTCTTTCCCCAGAAAGCCACTCCCAGCTCCCTTCTGTCCAAGTTGGGTAATGAGCTACCTGCACCAGCAACTCAGCAAACACCCTTAACGCTTCCATAACAGACTAGAACCCTGCTACCAAGGTGAGGTGCTTCAGGTCAATCCAGCTACCCTGATCCCATGCACCTTTTGTGTTCACTTCCTGCAAATACTGTCTAGGATGAGCTTTTAGTGGCAGGAATATCTATGGAAGCAGCAAATTTTAAGTGAATGTTCGGATGCGACATGGCTCCATTCTCCTTTTAGGTGGGGCTCCCTGGCCACATTACAGCTCCCATGATGCACCACAGCATCCCTTCGTGGGCGAGGAGAGGCAGTGCTTCATAGGAGATGAAGTCCGACAGGGGAGCCCAACTCCTATAGGAGAATGGAAGCATGGAGCACCAGGACTACAACTCCCATGGAATCCCCTTGCAGCAGGGCCAATGCAACCATTTAGGCGACTTAGGCAGTCGCCTAGGGTGCTGGGATTTCGGGGCGCCATTTTCTTTGGCAGTGACCGCGGTGGCCAGATCTTTGGCCGCCCCAGTCGCCGCCGGCATTTAGGCAGAGGGAGCTGGGGCAGGGAAGCATGGGGAGGGCTGCCTGCAGCAAGTAAGGGGGGCGGGCGGCATGCAGGGGAACTCCCCGCCCCAGCTCACCCCTGCCCTGCCTCCTGCCTGACCACTCCATGGCTGCTTTACATCTCCCACCTCCCAGGCTTGTGGTGCCAATCAGCTTAGGCACCGCAAGCCTGGGTAGCAGGAGAAGTGAAGCAGTGAGGGTGTGCTCAGGGTGCTCGTGCATGGAGTAAGGGTGAGCTGGGGTGGGGTGCCTCAGGGTGGAGCTGCCGCAAGGGGGGCACCTCAGGGCAGAGGGGGGGAGCTGCCATGGGGGGGGGTGCCTCAGGGCGGGGGCTCAAGGCGGAAGTTTCACCTAGGGCGCGAAACATCCTTGCACTGGCCCTGCCTTGCAGCATTTCAGAACTGCAATATTTTGGCTTGGGGACATTTGGTTTTTTGACAGAGAATTGAAGTTTCTGCCAGAGGGAAACAATTTTTGTGAAAAATGTAGTTTACTCAGTAACTCAAGGTTCCATTGAAAACCAGGCTTGACAGAAAGTTTTCAACAGCTGTAACTTGAAACTCAAACCCAGATTTGGATCCAGATTTCACAGACATCCCCAACCCATCCCCTGTAGGCTGGCACCCTACTGAGTCCGAGATCTGGGTGCTCATTTGTGATGTGCATATGGCTTTCTCTTGCCCAGTAGCTGCAGTTAATAACTAAACACTGAGGGGCATGGCCGAGCAGGAGGCGAGATTCCCCATTCTGGATCAGTCAGCGAACGAAGTAAAAGACCCGTTGCTGGGGCAGGGTTATGCTTTGAGATCTGACAGAGGTGCCATGGATGCTGTGACTAAGAAAACAATCGCAAAACCATCCCATTTTCCTTGTCATAACTTGTGGATTCTATTCTGAACTCTAGGAAGGGGGAGTAGAGTCTAATGGTTAGAGAATGGGGGGCTGAAATTCACGACTCCTGGTTTCTATTCCCAGCTGTGTAGCCATGGGCGACTCACATCCCAGCTCGGTGACTCAGTTTCCCCACCTGCAAAAGGGGGATAATTTCTGCTGCCCTGTGGGGAGCTGATGATCCTTAGTTTGTTTGTGCTTGTAAAGTACTCTGGGAGTTCTAAGAGAAGCCCCCGCCATTGTCGAATATAGGGGAGACAAGCTACCAATTTCATTCTTGTTGGCACCCTGGCTTGGATGTACATAAAAAAGTTATTGATAAGACTTGAGTGTGTGGGCATTCTCATTACAGATAAGCAGCAGACCGGCTTGCTGCCATACAGACTGCCCCGGCCACGATGGGGGAGGTAACTGTGCCAGGGTATTTTCCCAAAAGCACGTATCCAGGTGGCATGCACACCTGCCATACATGGCATTGCCACCAGAGGGCATCACCAGACAGCTCTTTGCAGCTGAAAGCTATTGCCAGGGCCCCAGAGGCAAAGGTTGCGGCTGCCGGTCAGAGATCTCCTCTCCCTCTGGCTGCCCTGGGAGAAAGGGAGACGCGGGGCTTTGCAGGCGGAGCAGAGCGCTTGGTTCTCCTGGTCCCCGGTCTGGCTGCACCAGTCTGCATTGCCCGTAGCTCTGCTCTGAGCAGGCCACTGTGCCCATGTGCCATGACCCCCAGAAACCTCCACCGAGCAGGGTAACTCCACCCCTAGCCTTCCACTGTGCCCCTCCTCCAACCCTGCTGTGACTCCCTAGCCCCACATACCAGCCCCTGCTCTTGAATTCACCCTCCTCAGGCCACTCCCTGCACCTGAAACTCATGCCAGCCAGTCCTCCAAATGTACCTGCATACTTTATCCTCACCACAAACTTCCACCTCAAATTTACCTGTACCCTCCTCCCCAATTTACTGCACAATTTACCTTCCCCTCACGCTTACCCACACCTTAATCTTCCTTGTTCCCCCTTATGCTACTGGGGGCTTTGAATGGATTGTTCTCCCTATACAGCCCAACACTTAACCCTCTGCCTGCCCCACCTCCCGTGTAATGGTGCCACCTGTGAGTCAATGGACCCCCCCTCTTGATGTGAGTTCCCCCCTGTCGCCCCCAGGTCCTTGGGAATTTGCAAGGCAGCCTGGCTGCAGGCCTGCACCACGGAGCGAGTGGGCCGGCTGACAGAGCGGGCCAGCGGGGTGCTGGAGGATGTGATGGGCATTGCGGCCTTGGGGGTGAACGTCGTCCTGAATGCCAGCGTCGTTGACCAAGTGCTGGACCTCAGGGTCGAGGCAGCTCTGAGCCACATGGAGCAGATCGCGAACCACTATCTCCCTGCCACAGAGGAAGAAACCAGTGAATAACAGTGATACCCTCAGTCTGCCAGCAGGGCCATGCCAGGCAGACCCTGGGGCGGTCAGGGTCATGAGCCCCACTTTCCAACTGGGGAAACTGAGGCACAGACCTCCAGGAAAGTGACTTGCCCAAGGTCCTCCCATGAGCCAGTGGCAGAGTAAGGATGATAACCCAGGAATCCTGACTCCCAGTCCCCTGTGTTAACTTCTGAGCCAAACTCCCTCCTGGAATAGAACCCAAGAGTCCTGACCCTGACTCCCTCAATAGGAGTGTAGATAATAGTATCTCACATTTCTTTAGTGCCGCTCATCTCAAAACATGAGAAGGAATTCCTTCACGTGCCACCAACATGCAGCCACCTCTGGGGTGGAATGTGGCAGCTGGTTAACAGCCATCTAGAACTTTGCACGGGGATCTCTCACCCAGTGCTGAAATGCAGCCAGCTCTGGAGTGGAGCATGACAGATTTTGAACAGCCTCACAGCAACAGTTTACTGAAGCAGTGCCAGAAAGGGATGAGCCAAAATAGAGCAACTTCCTTTGGCATTTAGCTGCGATATTGGGGTTCCCACCAGACCCCCTTCTGTGGCAGCTTCATTGTTGGGGTCCCCAGAGGAATGATGGCAGCCTTGTTCCCACACTCACAGCCCTCCACCCCCTCAGTCCCAGGTGGACGCTAGCAGCACGCTGAGGGGCCCGTTGGCAAGCTGCCCGTTGGCAAGCATGACTCACGGTTCTGCCAGTGTTCAGAAGTGGGAGGGGATGGCAAAAACCAGATTCGCAGAGGCAGCCCACCCGCTACGTGCAGCATGGCTTTAGACGGAGCCAATTCAGGAGGTACTTGGAGCGCTAACCACTAGCCCACGCTTCCCTGCTGGTGCTGGAAGTGGAGCCGAGGCATCCTGACTCCCAGCCCCCTGCTCTAACCTCTCAACCCTCCTTTCCATGCATCCCAGCCTCCTCCTGCCTGTCTGTTGAGCTGCAGGTGACCCCGGTGCTGATGTGCCGGTTGGGGGCGGGGCGGGGGGCTGCTGTCTGTTCAACTGCTGTCATTCCCAATTTCCCCTGGGCTTGGTGACACTCTGCAAATACCTCTGGCTGCTGTGTCACCCGCACTCCCTTTGAGGCTACAGGGGCTCTGGCACGTAGACTGCCTGCCAGGCCTGGTGGTCTGGCTGTATCTGCGTGTGTGACCTGCGGCGCTCCAGGCCTCCAGAGAGGGGGATCGCTGGCAGACAGGTGGATATCTCTTAGCTCACCACCATGGCACTCGGGGTGGAATCCAGCCACCAGGCCTCACTCCTTCCATGTGAGCGTGGCGCACCTGGGATTGAGCTGGGGACCTCCAGAGCTACAAGCATGAGCAGGGGATTGGGTGAACGCCAGGTGGAATGCGCTGGCTTGTTAATGGCAGGTCGCTGCGACAGGGTTTGCTATTCCAGGGTTGCTTTTGAGTGGTGGGCTGCGTAGCCTTTGTTACTGCAGAGATGTCTGTAAGCAATACACTGCACACCTGGTTTGTTATTGGAGGGTTGCCCATGGGCACTGTTTTGCACATGCTGCTTTGCCCCTGCAGGGCAGCAAACAAGCACTGAGCTGCACACCGGGACTGTTAAACCCGTTGCACTGATCAAAAGCCTCTACAAAACCCTGCGGCGCTTTGCACAGGGATTTGAGCAGACAAAGGCAGTTTGCTGTCCCGAGCTCCCCCAGTGCCACTGGGCCTTTGCTGCTCAATGGCCTGGAGCAGAATTCTGCTTTGCAGCATTTCTCCAACATTCAGCTCTGTCTAAACATCCCATCCCTGGGCCTTCCCACCCAGTGCCTCCCCTAAGCCTGCTGTTGCTCTGCAGTGAGCTCCCGCTGCCCCTGAGCTGAGTTCTCAAACCCCCAGTGATGCCGGGGGTCAGGGAATCTCCCTGTGCAAACTCACGTTAGCCAGGCCCCTTGGCAGTCCTGCTCAAGGTCCTACAGAGATCTCAGCAGTCCCTCGGAAACCCCTCGCTTGCTGTCTGTGGAGGAGAGATCTTCAGGGGTTGCCCCAGTGTAGGGATTAGCTCAAGCTGGGGATTTGAGGAGCAGGCTCTGGATCCTGACTTTCAACCCTAACCAACTGGGAGGAGGATCTGGATCTAGGGTTTATGCTTGTAGACAGAAGGGCCAGCTGTTACATGCAGCTTCCAGTTGGATCAGGAGTTTGGCTAGGGCAGAGGTTCTCAAACTGGGAGTCGGGAGGGAGGGGTTGCAACGTCATTACAAGGGGGGTCGAGAGCTGTCAACCTCCACTTCAAACCCCGCTTGCCTCCAGCATTTAGAATGATGTTAAATATATTTAAAAAGGATGTTTAATGTATTGAGGGGGTCGCACTCGGAGGCTTGCGATGTGAAAAGGGGTCACCAGTAAAAAAAAGTTTGAGACCCACTTGGCCCACCTCTGCTATGAGGGAGATGAGCCAAATCTGCCACCCTAGCCTGTGGGGAGGGGGAGCAGGGGAAGCATACTGAAGTTAAGCCTCTTCTGCCCCTGTCATCTGAACTATTGGAGAGTCTTCATGAGACGTGAAGCTCTCTGACACCCAGTTGAGCAGTTCTGATTCCATCCAGTAGAGGGCAGTGGTGCACATGCTCCCCTCCCCCTGCAGATTGTACCTCATTTTCAGGGGCACAATCCTCTTTTGGTACCTTTGCCCAGCCCCTTCCACCCTATCTCACCATCCATCCCTGTGCCCTGCTCCCCTCCAAAAAACAGGAAGGCAGGTGCCAAGCCTCAGAGGCATGAAGCAGAGCCCAGAAAGCGAGCAGACCTATGTCAGGCGGCTGCAGCTTGTGATTGCTACCTCTGCCCAGCGAGCGAACCGGAGAGCGTGGTCGTATGCAGAAGAACTATGGCGTTTGATGCTCCGGGTCCTGAACTAGCTGTTGGAGTTTGCTGTCGAGGTACAGTATGAATTTATTACTTAGGGTTAGCTATGGGATTCCCCAATGGCTGCAGGACACATGGGAACCCCAATTCTGCCACGGCCCTTTTCGTGCTGCTTCCCATCATCTGTTATGGCGTTGAACATGGTGGGTTACGTTGGTGTCCCAAAAAAGCCAGCAAATGAGCTGTTAGCAAAACAGACCCCTGGGAACCTCTCGGCTTCTGAGGGCGGAGCCAAGGGTATTTGTCTTAGGGCTGCACTTAGCGATCTGGAGCCCTGTGCTGTGCAGACATATAGTAAGGGTCCCTGCCCCATGGAGCATACACTGTAAGTAGGTCAGACAGTCAAAGGGTGGAAGGGGAAACAGAGGCACGGAGAGGGGACATGGACTTGCCCAAGGTCATCCAGTAGATCGGTGGCAAAGCCGTGAATAGAAGCCAGGTCTCCTGGCTCCCAGTTCAGTGCCCTTCCCAGCTTGCCCGGCTGCGTCTCAGGTGCTGTGCCCCAGGTTTCTGGCCTTGCCATTGGCGAGATGCAGGGCATGGGGGTGAGGAACTGAAAGAGATCCAAGCTGCTTTACAGCCTGTGGTATTGGGAAGGGGGTGTCCCCAACTGGAGAATGAGGATGAGGAGGGAAAAGCCAGTCCTTTGAATCTTTAAGGACATAAGAATGGCCATACTGGGTCAAACCAAAGGTCCATCTAGCCCAGTGTCCTGTCTTCCAACAGTGGCTAATGCCAGGTGCCCCAGAGGGAAGGAACAGAACAGGTGATCATCAAGTGATCCATCCCCTGTCGCCCATTCCCAGCTTCTGGCAAACAGAGGCTAGGGGACACCATTCCTGCCCATCCCGGCTAATAGCCATTGATGGACCTGTCCTCCAGGAACTTATTTAGCTCTTTTTTGAACCCTGTTATGGTCTTGGCCTTCACAACATTCTCTGGCAAGGAGTTCCACAGGTTGACTGTGCATTGTGTGAAGAAATGCTTCCTTTTGTTTGTTTTAAACCTGCTGCCTGTTAATTTCATTTGGTGACCCCTAGTTCGTGTGTTACGGGGAGGAGTAAATAACACTTCCTGATTTACTTTCTTCACACCAGGCATGATTTTATAGACCTCTTTCAAGTCAGTCCCTTCACATCTGCCAGGGTGTTGTTTTGGATTAGCGCGGAGCCTACTAACGAGGCCGGATGGCTGGACAGCCGCTGGATCTCATTGCTCCTAATGTGGATCTGACAAAATCAGGCGTTGACCATTTCCTGGCTAATGTAACGCAGGCCCTGCCACTGGGTTTGATGGGGCTGATTTTGTGGCAGCACCAAAGCTCCTGAATGTGCCAGGTCCCCCCCAAAAAATCCAGCGCTTCTCTACTGTCAACCTGTTCCATGCGGCACGGCTGTGCATAGTCTGTTCTTGCCCAAGGGCTCACAAAGAAATCACTTGAATCGGCAGGGACAGGTTCTTTGCTCTGCACCCAGCGTGAGCTAACCTGAGTCCTGCTCTCCCCCACCCGTGCTGCAATCTTGAGTGCTTTTGAGCCCTGAGAAGGCGTTTGTCTTGGGGTAGGGAGAGAGACAGCCCCATTGCAGCTGGGCTTTCAAGGCAGCGCTGGCTGGCTGGCTGTATATAATGCTATTACTTGCACGTCTTGCTGGGGGATCTAATGAGGGAAATATGCCATTGAGTGTTTACAGGGGCTGTAATGAACCCCTTTCTGAATGCAATTTGATCGGCCTTCAAGCCTTTGTCTGCCCTGCTAGGACGCCTGCCATTATTCCAACTGCTTCTGTACATTCCTCTGCGGGGCTTTGAACATTCTGCACTTGCAAAAGCAGGTTGGTTTTGTCTCTTATCCGCCCCACGGGCCTCGGCTGTTTCACATCCTCTGGCAGGCGAGGAAATGAGTTAGCAGGTTCTCAGCCCAGATCCGGGGGGGGGGGACCCCTCCCACCTAGAATGGCCCTGGTGCGAATGGGATACAGACTGACCGAATGACATTGTGGGCAGAAGGGAGTGTTGGATTGGTTCAGTTCCTGGGTCTGCCCCGGCTGACCTTGCATGAGTCACTTCTAGCTGCGTCAGTTTTTGAAGCCAGCAGGGACCCTGAGATCACCCTGTGTAACACGGCGCAGAGAATTACATCCAGTTAGGGAACCCAAGAACTCGTGTGTGACTCAAGCATCCTTTCCAGAAAGGAATTCAGGCCGGATCTGAAAACACCAAGAGATGGGGAATCCGCCACTTCCCTGGCACCTGGTTCCAGTAGTTACCCCCCGTCCAGGCTAACAATTTGTGACTTAGTTCTAATCTGAATATGTCTTGATAGTCCCTGTGCCTCAGTTGCCCACCTGCAAAGTGGGGATGATGCACTGTAGCTCCCAAGGGTGGTGAATTCGTTAATGTCTGTGAGCTGGGGCTGTGGGGCACCATTTAAAGCTGGGGGTTGCGGGGGGCAGGTGGGGCGCATAGATTTGGTCTATCCAAGAACCTGCTCTGCGCCTGTCCAGCTATAGGCAAACTAGGCAACTGCCTTGGGCCACAGATTCTGCCGACGGCGACAGGAGCGGCCAGGTCAAACCTGAGCAGGGCTGTGACCCCCGTGCGCCAGGTCGCAACGCCACTCGCTCAGATTTGGCCCTGACTCCCCCCCGTCCCCTGGGCATGGCAGAAGAGCAGCCAGGCCAAACTCGAGCGGCGCTGCAACCTGGCACTTAAAAGTAGTTGTGGCACTGGTCTGTAAGGTGCTCGGACACTGGGGTGAGTGGGGCATAGGAGCAGCAAGATTTTTCAGGGAGCAATGCATATGTGTGTGGCTGGAGAGGAGCTTATGCTGCTGCGGGCCAGGCTGTACTTGCTGTGAGGGTAGAGGACGTCCGGGTGGATTCCACTGGAGCTAGGACTGATTTACACCAGGTGGGGGTCTGGCCCAGGGGCTAGACCACATTTCATATGAAGCAGCCCTGACATTCTGAGAGCTTGGGACTAGGATATCCACATCCACAAGACCACCCAGAGCGAGACTCGTAAATACCAGCCAGCGTTGTGAGCTCTGCGGCTTCTGGGCACGAGTCCCACTCCACCCGCCTGGAGTCAGCTCAGCCCAGGGCACTAGGGGATCTTGCACCTGCCTCCGAAGCAGCTGGTGCGAGCAAGAGGGACCACAGCTCTGATCCAGTCCTCCTGGGTCCTGGCCACTGGTTCCAATCCAGCCCATGTGGGGCGCTGCATGAGGGTGTTGGGGGGCCTCAGCCTGTGTGGACTGAGTCAGGCGAGGCCTTGACTGGCCCCCCAGCACTCTAATAACTAAGCATCCTCTTGAATGAATTTATCCTCCCACCCCACCCCTTATGGGGCAGTGCTGTTATCCTCATTGCACCAATGGGGAGCCAAGGCCCAGAGTGGCTAAGTGACTAGCCCAAGGTCACACAGGAAGCCTGTGTCAGAGGACAGGATTGACACTGGGTCTCCTCACTCGAAGGCTAGCGCCCTAACCATTGGGCTGTCCTTCCTGCTCTGCCAAGAAATGTAGCATGAAGGATGTTGGCCCACAGGGGTCTCAACCCAGCCCCCTCCCACTTAATGCACATGGTATTCCCCCCCTCCTGTCCCCGAAAATAATAACAAATCTCATACCTCTCCCCTGCAATTTCCCCTCAAGGATTAGCCGAGTGGCTTTCATCCCCTACTGGCTCCAGGGGCCTGGACTGAGCGCAGGACGCTTTGAAAGGCAGCGATCAAGTGACAGCAAAGATCCACCCTTGTTAAGTTCAGGGGCTTGGCAGGGGGCACAGTTTGGCGGGATCTGGCCCTTGTAGCCAGGAGCTGGGGGAGGAGAACGGGGGTGGGGCCCCGTGCTCTGCCATGTGCAGCCCCTGAGCGGCAGCGATGATGACAGGTAATGTTCCTGTTCTTGACGACAGCCCCGCTGCCTGTAATTTGGCACAGTGGGTTGTGAGGTTGGCGCGGATTGCCGAGCTGGGAGAAAAGCTGTCTTTGTTGTGGCTCCCTGGTGGCCAGAAGGGACAGGCTGTGGGGGGACGACGCACGGGTATTTCCGCTTGTCTGCATGTGCGTCACCGTGTCTGTGCAGAGGAGAGCATGTACATACATATGAAGGCACCCCTGTGTGTTGGTCGGGGGGATGCACACACAGCTATAAATGCAAATCTCAGCCCAACCTCAACTGTTAACCCTCTAGCAGTGGTGCGGTTGATCCTGCATGTGGGTATTTTACATGGCTGTGTGTATATCCCATTGATATACCTGCATTCAGAGCTTTGTGTGTGTGTCAGTCTGTCAGCTGGCCTGCAGGCAGGTATGTGTGTGTGTCTGTGTCTGTGTGTGTGGAATCAGGTGTCTGCGTGTGGTGAATGTATAGTGTGTGTGTGTGTGTGTGCACTTGCAGTATGTGTGGGTGTAGGCATGTGCATTGCATGTCATCTTTGGGTGCTTGTGTTTTCCTGGCAAGGGTGTGTGTGTTATTTAAAACACAGACCCTGCCTACTTCGCTGGCCTCTCTGACCCCTTTGCTCCATGTGTGCTGGAGAGGACTGATGGTCCCCTCTGCATTGACTAGAGATTTGCCTTAGGCAGCTGGGTTCGAATCATGCAGTGAGAGTGAACCTGGGGACAGCCCCTACACTGGTAGGGCCACCCAGCCACTCTGTAAATTAACTCTGTCCAGACGAGTGCTCCCGCTTGTTGCTGCCAACCATGCTAGTACGGAGCAGATCTGGGTGCTTGTACAGCCCCTAACGCACCAGCGGCCTAATCCTGCGTGGGATTTCTGAATGCTATTGCAGTATAACTAATTGCACACAGAAAAACATGTCCAAAGAACACTATGAAGGTTGCAAAGTCAAGCACTCGGAGGTCAGGAGATGCCGGAAGGAAAGCTGCCAGCGCATCCTTAATTCCACCCCTTTGTGCCTATGCATGGAGACGGTCTTTCCTTTTTTCCCCCTAACAAAGCCTGGCCCCGTTCAATGCACAGGGTGGAGTGGATCACTTAAAGAGTGGCTATTTAATTGTCTCTTTTTTCTGCTTATTGTTCAGTAGGTGGCTGCAGGCTTTATTTATTTCACGCTCTTCAAAACCTGCACTGAAGAGGGAATGATTCATTTTCTCATGGGCTTCTCTAGGGCACTCACCCCTGTAACATCTGAGCACTTCCCAGATGAGTTTATTTTTCCCACACTCCTGTGAGGCAAGGGGATGGTATTATCCCCATTTTACAGAGGGGAAACCGAGGCACAGAACGTTCATAGCCACTAATGTTGGGTGCCCAATCTGAGATGCTGGTTTGTTTTCAGAATGCATAGCATTATATAGAACTTCATGTATATCATAGAATCATAGATGATTAGGGTTGGAAGGGACCTTGGGAGGTCATCTAGTCCAACTACACCAACTAAATCATCCCAGCCAGGGCTTTGCCAAGCTGGGCCTTAAAAACCTCTAAGGATGGAGATTCCACCACCTCCCTGCATAACCCATCCCAGTGCTTCACCAACCTCGTAATATCATAGAATAGAATATCATTGCTGAGGGTGCAATCCATCCCATCATCCAGATCATTAATGGAGATGTTGAACAAAACCGGCCCCTGGGGCACTCTGCTTGATACCAGCTGCCACCTAGACATCAAGCCATTGATCACTACCTGCTGAGCCTGATCATCTAGCCAGATTTCTATCCACCTTATAGTCCATTCACCCAACCCATACTACTTTAACTTGCAGGCAAGAATACTGTGAGAGACCGTATCAAAAGCTTTGCTAAAATAAAGATATATCACGTCCACTGCTTTCCCCATATCCACAGAGCCAGTTATCTCACCATAGAAGGCAATCAGGTTGGTCAGGCATGATTTGCCCTTGGTGAATCCATGTTGACTGTTCCTGATCACCTTCCTCTCCTCCAAGTGCTTCAAAATGGATTCCGTGATTTTTCTAGGGACTGAGGTGAGGCTGACTGGTCTGTAGTTCCCCAGATTCTCCTTTTTCCCTTTTTTAAAGATGGGCACTATATTTGCCTTTATCCAATTGTCCGGAATCTCCCCTGATAGCCACGAGTTTTCAGAGATAATGGCCAATGGCTCTGCAATCACATCAGCGAACTCCCTCAGCACCCTCAGATGCATTAGATCTGGCCCCACGGACCTGTGCATGTCCAGCTTTTCTAAATGGTCCTTAACCTGTTCTTTCACCACTGAGGGCTGCTCACCCCCTCCCCATACTGTGCTGCCCAGTGCAGCAGTCTGGGAGCTGACCTTGTCTGTGAAGACCGAGGCGAAAAAAAAGCCTTCTCTCTGACACCACCTGCATAACCAGACAGTTACCTCCACAATTCAATGGTCCCTCCTTGGCCTTTTCCTTCAACAGGGAACACGACTTGCACCTCAAACTCCTTTATCCTTCTTCCCAGAGCCACATACTCTGCAGTGACCACTCAGGGTCATTCTTGGCAGTATCCTTGGTGCCCACGTGGAGAAGTAGGAAGGGGTAACTGTCCAAGGGCTTGATCAGTCTCAGCAGATACTCCGTCACATCCCGAATTCTAGCTCCAGGCAAACAGCACACTTCTTGAATTTCCCAGTCAGGATGGCAGATGGATGACTCTGTCCCCCTTAGGAGGGAGTCTCCGACCACCACTACCCATCTCCTCTTGGGAGTGGTGGTTATGGAACCCCCATCCCTGGGACAATGCATCCCATGCCTTCATCTCCTCCTGATTCCTTCCCTCAGATGACTCTTCCAAACCATTCTCTGCCATAGTATCTGTGCAGGGAGCCTGAAGACGGTTTCTTACCTCTGTTCTGTGGCACCTTATAGACTAACAGACGTATTGGAGCATGAGCAGACAGACACTCAGATATTTACCCCACCAGCTCACAACAGCCCCCCAGTGCCACACTCACCATAGCTTCTCTCGGACGGTTCCCCGGCAAACTCCTGTTTGCGGCTTCTCTGTTCGCAGCTCCAGTTGCCAAGACTTCAGTTGCAGCTGAGAGCCCTCAGTGCTTCTGCATGTCAGATCCCAAGCTCTCAGGTCGGGCATCCAGGAAACGAGGAACGTGCAATTAGTGGCAAAAGTGTAGTGCCAGTGACTTGCCCCCCTGTCACACAGGAACTCTGTGGCAAAGGCAAGAGCAGAATCCTGCCCTCCAGAGGAGCATTCAGCTGCCTTAACTGTGAAACTGTCTCTTCTCTTGCTGCACTGTCCTGCCTCATTATCCATGCTGGGCAATGAATGTGGAAGGGGTCCTGTGGAATGCATAACGTGTGGACATGCAGTTAAAGGTCTGACTCTTGTCCCCCATTCAAATCAGGCAGCTTTCTCTTCTAGAGGTCTATCAGGGGGTCTTTGAGAGCATAAGAGAGAGCGTTTCCCTGCCTGGACCCGGCATGGACCCGGCATGAACTGCAGCAATTCAGAGCTGCAATTGCAGGGAAAGTCTTGCTCAGTGCCAGGCTGGTTCTACGTGGACCAAATCTTTGGGAATTTAGCTGTTTAAAAGCTAAAAAATCTCTACTGAGCACATGCAACCGGACATTTTTAAAATACTCATAATTTGGCCAAACTTGAGTGGATTTCTACTGGCACAGCAAAAGGCACATCCCTGACACACAGGCCACCCCGTCTCCTGCCAAATTTCAGGACCCTACTTCAAAAGCCATGAGGTCTCTCAAGAAAATGTTGCCAGACTTTTTTTTAACATGGGCAAAACAATATATTTTCCCCTGGTCTCATTATCAGAAACAGCTGAAATGTTTTGGCTGACACTTTCCACAACAGGTCAGCCTGAAGCAGACACCCAGCAAGGAAAATCCCACCCAAAAGGGTTGAAGTTTGGTGAAGCTATAAGTGACTGAAAACAGGGGCTTGTAATGAGAAGTGTCGGGCGACCTTAATACCAATCCCACCTATAATAAACCCTGTCAATCTTAAAAATGCTAGTGTAGAGTAGGCCTAGGTGTTTGCATAGCACCTAGCAGGCTAGGCCCTGATCCTGAATAGGACCTCTGCTGCGGTCAAAATAATTATTAGTTCTTCGTTTTTAGCGGTGCAATGCTCCCACTGTGATCGGACTGAGAGAGGACTAGAACTGTGCCTTTCAATTTTCTTTTCAACAGCTGCTGACCTTGCGAGTTGATTCCAAGCAGGCTTCCCCCACTCACGACCCCCACGGTGCTTTTTCTTTGCTCTGTTCAGCCCTTTGATGGATTGCTCCTTCCCAGCTTAATCCCATCTCAGTCCCCAAAACGGTCACCGTGGCCTGCATCAGTGCGACTGTGAGGAGGTCAAAGGGGACGCTGTCAGCCAAGCGGGACCAGCTGTAATTGGGGCGTGTGTCTCGCTCTAATGAGGTTTGCGTGGAATCTCTCAAGCCAGGTCGGGATGCGACGGGTGCTCATTAATCCTTCTTAGCAGTGCAATGGTTGGTAAAAGACATAGCGGCCCCTGTGTGGCTATGCCACATTGTCAAAGGGGTTAGTCTGCCGCAGAGCCATGTAGATATTGGAGGACATGAGGGAGGAAGAGTTGGCTTGTCGGAGAGGGGTCAGATGGGGGAGGAGGAGTGCAAGCGGTTGCTGTGTCTGCCTGCTCCATAGTTAACTGAGCGATGCTGGGAGCAGTGTGACTAGCCATGGTGCAGTGTACCCGCTCTCGCTATCCTGGTCTGGTGGCAGTTATACTTCGCGTCCACATGAGGCACTCTAATCCAGTGTTGCAGGGCTCTCCTGCAGGCCCTGTCTGGGCTCCCGGGACCAGCAAAGCAGCTTGTGGGAAAAGGATTCTGGGAGCCTAAGGGGATGATGGATTAAAGTGGAATTCTTTAGTGTGGACCAGGCCTTTCTATGCCCAGCAATGCTGTATCCAGACTGAGATGGAATGTGGGTTACACCCAAATTGTGGGGGGGGCTAAGTGTTATTGTAGGGGACACAGATACCTACATCCAGGCTATAGGGATTCTTGGGGGGCTTTCTGTGCCACATGGGACAAACATGGCTGTTAAACTGCCCTGAAAAGGATTTCAGGATGGCAGAGCATCAATACTGTCACCTCTCATGGTCATGCTTCAGTGGCTGATGGCAATGGGTCAGGAAGGAATCTTTCCTAGCTGCTTCCCAAGCTACTGGGAGTTCCACTGAGGTGCATCATTCTGGGAACGGGATAGCTCCATAGTTTGAGCATTGGCCTGCTAAACCCAGGGTTGTGAGTTCAATCCTTGAGGGGGCCATTTAGGGATATGGGGCAAAAATCTGTTGGATGATTTAATTGGGGATTGGACCTGCTTTGAGCAGGGGGTTGGACTAGATGATCTCCTGAGGTCCCTTCCCACCCTGATGTTCTTTGATCAGATCAGCACGGTATTTGGGATGGCTGCTGCCTTGGCCAACACAGCTGAGATTGAACTGGTGAACCTCCAGAGCTAAAGGCATGTGCTGTGTGAACTAACAAGCAAGTCCCATAAGAGATCCCCTTTCTTGGAGCTGGTGCAGGGAGACTAGTAGTGCTCAGTGGATTCTATATGCACAACCAATGCTGAGAGATTCTTCATCCTCCACTAGTGGCAGGTCCACATAAACAGGGCTGGCTTTAGGAAGTGAGGGGCCCAATGCAAACAGTTTCAGCGGGGCCCCGGCAGCGATGACTGAAAAAACCCAAAACACGTGGGGCTTGTACTCACCAGGCAGTGCTCTGGGTCTTTGGCGGCACTTCGGCAGCGGGTCCTTCACTCACTCCACGTCTTCAGAGGCACTGAAGGGCCTGCTGCCGAAGTGCGGTCGAAGACCTGGAGCGAGCGAAGTACCTGCCGTCAAAGACCCGGATTGCCACCGGCTGAGTAAAAATTAAAAAGGCGCCTCTAGCCAGGGAAGAGATTCTCACTGGGCGTGGGGCCCTCTTAGGTGTGGGGCCCGATTCGGGGGAATTGGTGGAATAGGCCTAAAGCCGGCCTTGCACATAAAAGGTTTGAGACTGCTATCTAGCAGGCTTCAGTTTGTTAGCTCAAACGGTGGTCGCTCATGCTCAGAGTGTGGAAAGTCTAGGGTTCTAATCCTGCTGTCAACCTAAATATGGTCAATTACACATGAGCATTTGTACAGCAAGGATCTGACCCCCGAAGCCTTCTCCCAGCATGCAGAGGGGTTGGTGGGAAACCTGGGAGTGTGTAAAAACCCCAGAAGGAGCAGGCAGGGTGGGTTATCTTGGTTTTAAGGGTGTTCCAAAGTCCGGATCAGGGATGTAGAGGAGGAAAGGGAGGGAGCAATCTGCCCATGGACATTACTCGTAAGTTAGCAAACCATCGCTCTCTGCCGAGAAATTGACACGCTAGCGTGGGAAGGCGTTGCTAGGAGCATGAGGGCTCTTTGCTGCAATTTGAGGCATTCAGGAGAATAAACAACATCCCTGATGGAGCTGTAGCTTGCAAAGACTAAAAAGAGAAGCCCCCCCCATTCCCCATGCTTCCTACTCCACTGCACAAAGAGAAGGAGCAAGAACCATTAAAGGGAGCAGGAAAGAGAAACTGAAACGTTTTTCGGAGCAATGAAAAGAGCTGCCTTTGTGCTGAGCTTTTAGTCCCAGCTGCATCTTGGGCTGGCTAGGATATTAATACTGAAAGGCATTTTAACAAAGCACTGAGCCCCCGTGGATCAAGATCCTTTTATGGCCAACTCCTCGGATGGTATAAATAGCACAGGAGTGGAGCCACAGATGATCCACACCAGCTTCAGTGGAGCTGAGCTGTTTTACAGCAGCTGGGATGCTGGCCTGTTTTTCAGCCCCACGTTTTTGACCCGGGCTAATCACAACCTTCTCCCTCAAAACAGGTGTTACCTCTGTTTTATAGCCAAGCAGAGGTAGCTTTACCAAGTCAGTGGCTGAGATAGAATCCAGGCATCCTGACTCCCAGCTGAGCATGCTGTAATTACTAGACTCCCCTGGCTTGATTCTCTTTTCACATCCCCCCCTGTAAATCAGGAGTAACTTCAGTGAAGTCAGAGTAGAACTGCTGTGAAGCCAGGGGTCAGGCCCCATTGTTTTTAGTGGGATTATACCAGGGGAATTTGGCTCACTGCTTTCCCAATGCGACGTTGTCTTGCAGCCTGCCGAGGAGAAATGATAGCATGTCATATATCCTCCCCGTAACACATGGGTACGTATCCAACCATGAGTACTGCAGCAGTGACCTAGAATATAGTGTAATGGGATCGCTGCTTCCAGAGAAAGGTTAGTTGTTCTTAGGGCTGGAGAAATATTGTGTCAAATATGAAGCGCCGTGGCTACCTGGCTTAGCTCAGATGGGTGTGGCATGCATCCTTGCTGAGCCTGCGCTGCAATCGCTGGATAGGAGGCATTGATATCTTTCCACTGGAAAAAATATATATATATTTAATAATGCTTAAAAATCACTCTCTCCTTGGGCTGGAGATCCTCTTTTATTTCACAAGTTTTGCAGAATCCTGCTGTGGTCAGTATGGTTACTGTGCTGTTATCAAACCAGCTACTGTGCTCCACCCCAGAGGTGGCTGCACTTTCAGCTGTCTCTATAGATACAGGCCAAGATTTGCAAAAGTAACCAGTGATTTGGGGAGAGACTCTAAAGAGACTTGATTTGTCAGCAAGTGCTGAGTGCTCATCCTCTGGGAATCAGGTCCCTTATAAGGCATCTCAGAGTGGGACCTCCAAAAACAGAGGCACCCACAATCACTAGGTGTCTTTGAAAATGTTAGACCCTGGGTTCTATTCCTGGCTTGGGAGGAGAAGTGGTGTCCAGAATAAAGGAGACTAGGAGTTTAAAACTCCTGGGTTCTATTCTTAGCTTTGCAAATAGATTTCCTGGGTGACATTGGGCAAATCACTCTCCCGCTCAGTACCTCAGTTTCCCCATCCATCGGGTGTCCATACGGCAGACAATGTTCACTCTATCGGCCTCAGCCTGTGAAGCTCTTTATATACAAAGGAAATTCTGCTCTGATTTCCCATGGCTCCCCATTTGTGCCAGTGAGGGCAGAATTTCAATTAGTGCTCATGTTCGTTATGGACCTGAGCACTGAGCAGCATTCTGTAGGGACCAATTTTGCATGTGCTTAAGGATCTTAGATGAGATGAGACCAAACAATTTTATTTTAGGGTTTTTTTTTTAAATTTTATGGTTTTAATCCGTTTGTTCTTAACCAACAGTCTATCGGGTATTGATATGGTCCCTGTGATCTCAGCATTTCACGCACACCTGCCCCCCCATGCAGGGCTGCTATTCCCGTTTTACAGATGGGGAAATTGAGGCCCAGAGTGATTTGGCCAAGGAATTTGTGGCAGAGGAGTGAATTGAATGCAGGTCTTCAGAGCATCCTAACACTGGGCCAGGCTTTCTTGCTGCTCTGGTATCTGTAATTCCAGTGCTGCACAGTAGAAACATTCCTCGTTCAGGTTGGCTTTGTAGGGTCATTGGTGTAATGAGGCCTTTCCCCCCTCGCCACCAGCAGCCTTGGCCAAGGAATGTTAGGAATGTCCAGGTAGATGCTGCCCCACGGCCGGGAATCCGGCTGCCTTACCGCTGAGGAAACCGGATGCCCCGTTCAGCAGGGGGGAATATTTTAATTTTTGTTTCCTGCTTCCTGAGGCTGATAAACAAACAGGGTGGCTTGTTGGTCAGGCAGCCTTTGCGCTGGAGCGTAGGGTAAACTGTGAACTGCCTTAATGTGGTCTTAACCCCTGGGCGCGTGGGAGGGTTCGTAAAGCTGGGGGTGTTTTAGTGATTCTATTTTTTATTTTATTGTTTAGCTTTTCATCACCACCCCTTTACAAAATGGGATTTTCCAGTGTAATCTAGATGGAGCTGGGACCATTAATACATTGATTGAAATGCCCTTTGATTGGAATCAATCAGGTCTTTGAGCCTGCTGTCTAACTGTGCCCAGGCTAGGAAACCTTCTACAAACCACGAACCTTAATAGCCACATGGTTGTCAAGGGATTGTTTCTCAGTTTCAGCAAGATCAGAGGGTGCTAGTGGGCGTGGAGGTGAGCCCATGCACTGGGTGGGTCGCAAATGCCACTTGCTCAACTTCGGCCTGGCAGCTGCCCCAAATTTCAGGAGTGGGGTTGCAACCCCATGACTGAATGGGAAGGCTCCCCCTCCACCCCCCAAAAGTTTGATGCCCAGGGGAGTGGGGAGAGGACAGCTGAGAACCGTTGCTCTAGAGCAGTGGTCCCCAACGTGGTGCCTGCGGAGCATCTATGTATGCCTGCCTACTGGCCGCCGGGCAAGCAGCCGCTGAAATGCTGCTGAGAAGCAGCAACGTCGAGAAGCGTCGCTGCCAAAATGCCGCTGATTTTCAGCGGCAACGCCCCTTGAGGACACTGCTTCTCGGCGGCATTTCAGCGGCTGCTTGTCCAGCGGCCACGGTCCTCTGCAGCTAGTCATCCGGCGCCCACCACATGGAAAAGGTTGGGGACCACTGCTCTAGAGGCTAGTCTTCACTGCAACGACGACACCGAGTGATTGGGGGTATGGCTAGACTGCAATTGTGGGGTATGAGCATCGCTTTAATTGGGCTAGCTCAAGTCCCAGAGCAGCGAAACCGCAACCACTGTCTTAGTGTCGTGTTGCTAACGAGGGCTGCATGCCCCGGATTGTTATTGTAGGGTTGCTAGTAGGGGCTGGTAGGCATGCACTGGTTTGTTACTGCGGGGTTGCTAGAGGGAGCTGGGCTGCACACAGTGGTGGACTGTTTTTGTAGGTTGCTAGCAGGGGCTGGGCTGCAGTGGCTGGATCATTATTGTAGGGTTGCTGATGAGGGCCGAGCGGGGATAGGGTTGCTAAAACAAACAGCATCACTCTCCACGGTTCACACGCAGCCAGGTGTGTTCAGCATCCTTCCTGAGGAGCCCCCTGCAAAGCTAAGCAACTAATGACAGAGCAGGGAAGGTGTGAATGGTCACATCCAGTCCCCTCCCCTTCTCTCAGTGTGGATGTGTAGATAACAACAAAAGGAAGCAATGTGTAGATAACAACAAAAGGAAGCAACCCCTGCTCTCCCACCTTGCTGGTGCTATGCAGTCAGGCTGCAGCAATGCCCAAGGGGGGTCGATGAGGGAGATAAAGCCCCTGCTCTCTCTCTGGGCAATTAAGCAGGTGCAATGCTGATGATCTGATCTTGACTGCTTGCCTTGGGAAGGCATGTCTGGAATAACTCCCTCCCTGGGCTGCAGCTGAAGAGCGATGGCTCAACACTGGGTTCGGCCAAAGCTTTTAGAGCAAGTCTGGGAAACCAGTGCTGGTCGAGAACTGGCGTTTCCCTTGCAGGGCACAGTCCAGCATTTTTTGGGGGGGGAAATCCACTTCCATTTGGAACAAAAAGCAGAACTGTAGGAATTTTCCACCCAACAAAAATTCTGAAAAATGTTGAGTCGGGATTGTTGGAACATTTCCTTTCACCCGTGTCATTTCAGCTGGTTTTGGTTTGCATTTCAAATACCAACTAGCCTAAACATCGCATTAGAGGTGACAAAAATAGATTGTTTTATTGTAACACGCTAATAGACTATGTCATCAGCGACTTAGATATTGGCATAGGAAGTGCGCTTATTAAGTTTGCAGATGATACCAAACTGGGAGGGACTGCAACTGCTCTGGAGGACAGGGTCATAATTCAAAATGATCTGGACAAATTGGAGAAATGGTCTGAGGTAAACAGGATGAAGGTTAACAAAGACAAGTGCAAAGTGCTCCACTTAGGAAGGAGAAATCAGTTTCACACATACAAAATGGGAAGAGACTGTCTAGGAAGGAGTATGGCAGAAAGGGATCTAGGGGATATAGTGGACCACAAGCTAAATATGAGCCAACAGTGTGATGCTGTTGCAAAAAAAGCAAACGTGATTCTGGGATGCATTAACAGGTGTTTGTGAGCAAGACACATGAGAAGTCATTCTTATGCTCTACTCTGCGCTGGTTAGGCCTCAACTGGAGTATTGTGTCCAGTTCTGGGCACTGCATTTCAAGAAAGATGTGGAGAAATTGGAGAGGGGTCCAGAGAAGAGCAACAAGAATGATTAAAGGTCTTGAGAACATGACCTATGAAGGAAGGCTGAAAGAATTGGGTTTGTTTAGTTTGGAAAAGAGAAGACTGAGAGGGACATGATAGCAGTTTTCAGGTATCTAAAAGGGTGTCATCAGGAGGAGGGAGAAAACTTGTTCACCTTAGCCTCTAAGGATAGAACAAGAAGCAATGGGCTTAAACTGCAGCAAGGGAGGTTTAGGTTGGACATTAGGAAAAAGTTCCTAACTGTCAGGGTGGTTAAATACTGGAATAAATTGCCTAGGGAGGTTGTAGAATCTCCACCTCTGGAGATATTTAAGAGTAGGTTAGATAAATATCTATCCGGGATGGTCTAGACGGTATTTGGTCCTGCCATGAGGGCAAGGGACTGGACTCGATGACCTCGCAAGGTCCCTTCCAGTCCTAGAATCTATGAATCTATGAAAGTCAAAATGAATCAAAATGTCACTAGCACAACCCTTCAACTTTGGTATGTCAACAAAATTCATCACAATCTGGCAAGATGGTTAGATTTTGTCAAAACTGCTAGTTGCTGTCAAAATTTTTCCAACCCGCTCTCTGCAAAACTAAGCAAGGCACCGGGGACCGAATTCTACTGCACTCCAAAGGCTATCGGAAGCATTTTGCCCTCGTCCTGTCTCTTTGAATGCTTGAAACCTTGAATTCCCCTTCTCCTTTAGTAGGCAGGTCTCCTCTTCGCCATGGCATCTCTGGCCTCCATTCCCATTGCTCCCATGTTAAGACTGCCATTGCTGGCATTTGGGGAAAAAACTTGTTACCTTATTGAAAATTTGCTCATAAGCATAGGTGGATGTGATGAAGCTGAGCTATTTCTCCTTCCAGGCAGCCAGGGGTTATTTCTCCAGTGTTTCTTTTCTGTGTTAAAATAATTTATAAGCTGAGACTGAAATATGCAGCTCCTAAGAACTGCTGGAGTGGCAGTCCAATGGCCTGTCTCTGACAGCTAGGAGGATTTGATTTAATAGCCCCGCTTCCAAAATGCACCTTCCTCTGAAACAACTGGTTCTGGCCACTACCTGAGATAGGCATGTGGCCTAGATGGACCATCGATCTGATCTGGGATGGCCGCTTCTCTGCAATACTGTGTCAGGTGGGGAGATTTCTGGCTGGCTCCCCAACCTGTGCAACAGCCTTCCCAGGGGAGTAGTGGGGGCAAAAGACATATCTGGCTTTAAGACTAAGCTTGATAAGTTTATGGAAGGGATGGTATGATGGCATAGCCTCATTTTGGCAATTGATCTTTGATTATCAGCAGGTAAGTATGCCCAGTGGTTTGTGATGGGATGTTTAGATGGGTTGCGATCTGAGTTACTACAGAGAATTCTTTCCTGGGTGCTGGCTGGTGAGTCTTGCCCACATGCTCAGGGTTTAACTGATCGCCATATTTGGTCAAGAAGGATTTCCAGGGACAGATTGCCAGAGGCCCTGGAGGTTTTCACTCTTCCTCTGCAGCCATGGGCATGGGTCACTTGTGGAGGATTCTCTGCGCCTTGAGGTCTTCAAACCACATTTGAGGACTTCATACCCAGACATAGGTTAGGGGTTTCTTACAGGAGCTAGGTGAGTGAGATTCTGTGGCCTGCATTGTGCAGGAGGTCAGAAAAGATGATCATAATGGTCCCTTCTGACCTTAAAGTGTATGAGTAACGAGTGTGTTACTGGTATAATTCCATTTTCTGTGTCCTGCCCCTTTAAATCTCTAGAATTTGCCAGCCTGCAGGGACAGGAAGCTGTTTTGGGAGGCGGAGTCCAACAGTTATGGGAGTGGCGGGGTGGGGGTGGGGGTAGGGACTTTATTTTGGTTCTTTCTTCCTTTGCTCTGAATCTAAAATAAGTCAGTTGCACTGAAGGACACACGGTTGCATATGGAAAATACAGATCAGTTCATGCCCTGAAACGAGAGGATTTTAAAGTCCTCCTAATAATGTCCCAGCTTGTAATCACAGACTTATGCAATGATTGCTACTCATTATTAAGGTTCTACTTGAATCGCAAGATAATTGTCCAATAATTGCATCTGAGTTGCAGACAACACATAGAAAATAACGGAAAAGTAATAATTGACCTTTTTTAATTGTGGCATTTTGAAAAAGCCAGAGAAGACCTATTTGTTTAAGAAAAATTTGCTGGAAAAATATAAACACTCAAGTACTATGTTATGCCTGCTAATTTTTTTTTTGAATACTAGACATTTTGCTACAACCAGATTAGTCAATACGCAGGGCTGACAGCCCGAGCTCCAGCTGCTGTGGGGTTGTACTGTACTAATGGGGGGAAAAGTGTGTGTTGCAAACTTAAAAACTTGTGCAAAATTGCGAACTGTGCAAAGTAAGCCAATTAAAATCAAAATTGCAGCAAAAGCCTAATATTACAGGATCTGCAATTTCCACAGTATCGTAAATTAAGTAGGACCTTATTCCTGGTCTGTTAATTAGTATGATAGTAGTGCATAGAGGTCTAAAGACTGACTCCCTGTATGACGCCAATCGCGATCAGGTTCCCATTGTGCAAGGTGCTGCACGTATACCATGTGAGAGACAGTAGGGAAGGTGTGACTCCAGCTGACACTTCTCACCAGGCAGGGGCAGTAAACCCAGCAGGGGAGGGAATTTAAATGCCCTTTGTGCAATCCAAGGCAAATATAAACCAAACAGGATCCTTGTACTATTAGCTGCCTCCCCGAGAGATTAAAAGCACCGCAGCAGCCCTGCTGGGGGTTCTTGGCTGGGTTCCTAGTGGTTAAATATTGACCCACCCAGGAGGAATGGGAATGCGAACACTCAGGTTTCATGTTCTGGAAAAATATAGAGCTGCTTCTCCTACTCCAAAGAAGGGAGGGTTGGGAGAAGCCAGGCAGGAGCTGCCATGTAACCTGATATTAAGGTGACCCTGTAGATGTGACCCAAACCAGGTGCTGGGCGGACATGAGCTTGCTAAGGTACTTTGCAGGCTTAACAAAGAGGCTGTAATGCACACCCACACCCACACACCCCGTTGCATTGCAACGCACAGACCCACACTCCTGCAGAACCAGGGCTAGAACCTTGCTGCTTAGATGTGGCCATCTACTGTTTACCCCTTGCATACCCCTAAGTTTCACCTCACTTCAAAATGACTTGCTTACAAAATCCGACCTAAAAATACGCAAGTGTCACAAATGCCACTACTGAAAACTCACTGACTTTCTCCTCTTTACCATATAATTATAAAAGAAATCAATCGCAATAGAAATCTTTCACTTACATTTCAGCGTATAGCCTATAGAGCAGTATAAACAAGTCATGGTATGAAATTTTAGTTGGTACTGACTTGGCTAGGGCGTTTTAACCAGGCAGATATCTAGATGAGTTGATGCACCCCCGCAAAGACCTCTGTGTACCCCCAAGGGTATATATACCCCTGGCTGAGAACCATTGGTCTATGGTGCCCATTATAGTCTATGGAGACCCAACCACTAGACCCAACCACCAAGCCATGGTACTGAAGCTATGCTAGGAAATATTTCTAGTTTCAGATACAGACGCTCCCCAATTTTTGCATGCGTTCCATTCTGGAATGCCTTGCGTAAGTCGAATTTTGTGTAAGTCAGGAACGTCTACCCAACAATTACACCAAAAAAAAAAAAAAGCTTTCGGAATTTTTTCCGTAAATCCGGATTTGCGTAAGCTGGGTCTTGCGTAACCCAGGGAGCATCTGTACAAGAGTGATCCATTTATACAAATAGGATGATCACACTCAGTAGGTTATAAGCTTTGTAATGATACCTTACAAGAGACCTTTTGCATGAAGCAGATTTTAGTTACATTATATTCACACTCATCAGCATACTTCCAGAAAATCATATAGAATGCAATGTCCTCCTCCTGAACTTACTGCCAGAGACTTGCACACTGACCATGGCGGAGGCAGCATCCCTAAAATTCATTTGGGAGGCTGGCAGATCGCCCTGTGAAGCAATCCTAGTGCAGCTCTATTTACCAGGCTGAGTTCATGAGTGCCACTTGAGCTGGCAGGGGTTGGGCAGGAAGGAGAGCCGAGCTGGTTAACAATTGCAGAGTGGTTTCCGCCCCACAGACAGGGGACTGAATGGAATTTTGCCGGCTAGCTCTGTATTAAGAAGCGTAGCTTCCTGGAAGGGGCAACGAGGTAGGTTGGAAGGGCAAAGGGCTGCGATGAAATAGTGGCCCCCCAGATCAAAAGACATGGGCCTGCTGCCCTTGCTGACAGCACAGCATCCCGGCAGGGACAAGAAAAGGGATTAAAACAAGGGATTGAATAAATAAATCACAAACCAGCTCCATCATTCAGGGAAGAGAGCCGAGCAGAGGGAAGAATGACTAGATCAGCCATGGGCTTTGTCTGGAGGCCACTTCAGACTGGGGAGTTCAGTTTGCCCATCCTGTTCTCGCAGGGGAACAGAGCTTAGCGGAGAGCTTGCAGCTGAAGAGCTGATAGATTGGGGATAACGTCGGGTGGCGTGAGGTCGTTCTTTTGAAGGACAGACGAATCGGCGCTGGATGCTTGCAGGAAGTTGTTACGAGGCCCGTCAGCTCGGAAGAGCCGTGTCGAGAAGGGCTGAGGGGGCCAAGCGAGGAATGCTCCAATGGGAGTTTTCACGTAGCCTGAGTCGGTGGCAGCATCAGCAATATGAAGTGGCTTGAGGCAGCTGGTCATGCTAACCTCCTTCACTAGCTATATTCTGCAGATCACAATGAGCTGGGTCATCTGTTTGATTTAACTATTGCTTCCCTTCACGTAGCCTACTGGGATTTATGTAACCTCATCTAAGGGTGTCCACACAAGAAAATGATACCAGGGTGATTTAAAAAAAAAAAAAAGATTTCCTTAACCCTTGTGTGCAGGCTTTTATTTTGGACTGAAACTGGGTTTATTTTGGTTCAGTTTGTCAATTAAGAGCCACTTCAGTTTAGCTTAAACCTGTTCCTAAACCAGAGTAAGAGCGTCCACACGGGGGATTTGTGCCAGGTTAACTCAATATTTTTAAACTGGTTTAAATTAATTTCTTAGATTAGACAGTCTTTGTCTAAGTGCATCAGATGAATGCTTTATCCTGTACTCGTAGCTTGCTGGGTGTGTCTGTCTAACCTGTCTAGCAACTAGCTCCTTTGGCAACATCTTGCAAGATATCTTTAAAATTAAATCCATCTGTGACACACGCCCCCATCCCATCCCATCCGACTCTGTATTTCATAGGCACAGTGAATGGTTAAAGCACATCAGCTGTTGTCGGAACAAAAAATATGGAAAGAGAGAGACATACAAGAATGTCACTTTGGAACTATGGAAGCCTAGCCTAGTGGTCACATGGTCTCTGTGTCATAGGCCCTATACTGCTAAAAGCTAGTGGAGATTCTCCCATACCTCAGAGTGCTGAAGCTTTGAACTGAGAAGAAACATAGCCCAGTGGTCATAATATCACGTGTGTCATAGACCCTGTGTTGCTAATAGCTGGAGGAGATTTTCCCATCACTCAGATGGCAGAAGCCTGTGTTTTCGGAGCAGGAGCACTTGAGTTATATTTATCCATGTGCTGTGGTGTTCCAAGCAGCCATGGGATGTTGTACAGTGTCAGATGTGCAGCCCTAAGTAGCCATGAAGTTGTTCCATCAGCTGACTATGAGTCCAGTTCTGACGGCCAGAGCGCTTCCCAGTGGAGATGGGTGGGGTGTGGGCAGGTAATGGGACCAGGGTCAGGTTGCAGGTCTGATCTCTCAGGAGTCAGCTTCCTGCCATGCTCTTAATCCCTACGGGAGAATCAGGCAGTGGGTGGCACAAGGAAATAACTTATTGCTGCCGGAGATGAGCCCTGCAGGACTGAGCGCTCCCTGCGTAAGAGTGAAGGGAAGGGGATATTGGAAAGGAAATGGGTAGTTGACCAGATACATCCTCTAGTTCCTGGAGGGTGAGGATGGGGGCAGCGTTTGCTCTGGCTGCATTTCTCCCTTCCCAAGTTTTGGGGATGGAAAATGCGATGGGGCCTGATCCTGCAGGGAACCTCCAAATTAGGGCTATGAAGTTGGCTCCTGGGAAAACCCCAGCCAAGTTTGTCAGAGTCTCTTTAGGATGTCCATGGGGAGAGAGAGAGAGAGAGAGACACTGTGATAGCTGCATAGGTACCAGGCACACTTACATGCTACGGTGATCATCATTATAGAAAGCCGTTGGACTTTGTTTGCAATGGATGTTGGTGCAAACCTCTAAGCACTGTTTACATTGGGGAGAAGCTGCATCAGTGCAAAATCACATTGCACCTGTGCAAACTATGTCTGCACGAGGGAGTCGCAGCTCCAGATTCCAGTTGCAGGCATGGGCTTA
Source organism: Chelonoidis abingdonii (assembly GCF_003597395.2). NCBI lineage: Eukaryota > Metazoa > Chordata > Testudines > Testudinidae > Chelonoidis > Chelonoidis abingdonii. The sequence continues at coordinate 49,077,194 of NC_133779.1, read as the reverse complement.
GAGTCGCTAGTTGTCCGTGGCACTAGATTTTGCAAAGGGACCAGGTTGCCAAAGGCGCTCTGTTCCAAGCAGCTCCCATACTCGTGACACTTTCCCAAAGCCCCCGGCACTAAACTCCTTGGAAAATCTGCTCCTCGGAGTTGCAGCGGGAGCTTGGAGCCCTTTGGAAAATGTGGCCCTCAGTTAGGGCCCCAATTCGGGGACCGCATCTGTATTCTTCACTCCATTTCCGGACAGGCATGTGCTTCAGTCACTGTTCGTCAGGCCTAGGGTCCGTCTGCAGCGCATCTGGCAGCTGTCTAGATGTCGCGTTGATGCTCAGGCTCTGGCTTTCGAGACCCCACCCAAGGTAGGGTGACCAGACAGCAAGTGTGAAAAATCAGGGTGGGAGTGGGGGGTAATAGGAGCCCATATAAGAAAAAGCCCCCAAAATCAGGACTGCCCCTATAAAATCGGGACATCTGGTCACCCTAACCCCAGGTCTGAGAGCACCAGCTCCAGCCCCAGTCGTGACATCTCCAAGGCTATTTTTAGCATTGCTGGTGAACCCAGGCTGGGAGGCTCGCTCCAAGATGCAGTGTAGACGCTGTGGGGCCAGTCCCTCCTGGTGCCTCAGTTTCCCCATCGTCAGCAGGGTAATGACACCCCTCTTTGCAAAATACTTTTAGAGCTGCGTCTTTTATAAGAGCTCATTATTATTCCCCACCATCACCACCACCACCGTGTCACCTAACCTGCTCCTCCATCCTTGCCTGTGATGAGCGGTTTATTATTAGCATGGCCCCCTGCTGAACAGTAGGGCATGAGCCACTGATCTCAGCTACCTTCCTGCCATAGCGGGATCATTAAGGAAGCAAAGGCCTCTCTGTTCTCAGTGGCTCCCGCTAATCGTGTTATCCACCTGCTCATTGTATTCTTGCCAGAGCTGAAGTGACAAGAGCCATGTGTCTGGGGAGCAATTCCTTGTGGGGCTGCTGCTGAGTCCCCTGGCATATGGCAACTGTCCCTGTCTCCCCACTCTGGGGTCCCCTAAGGTCCTGGCAGGTTGTTGAAGTCAAAGGCACCCTGCCAGTCCGTTCAATCTCAAGCCCTCGCTTTGTTTCCTAGTCGCTGAAAAACGCAGCCTCAGTCCCAGTATGTGCAAACAAGGCCAGGGGGTGCAATTATCCAAAGCCCTTTCCAATCCTCAGGGTGGCCCCCCATTGTTTTAGTTCCAGGAGGGGCTGTGGGAAGCCCCTGCTGCAAAGCAGAAACCAATCAGACATAAGCCACTCATACATTTAATACGCCCCCCCCCACCCCCCGCTGTGCTGCATGAAGCTGTGGTCTCTGTCACACCTGCCTCCAGCAGGTCCACTGGCATGAGGGGTGATTTTGCAGGTAGCGCTGGAGGTGGGCTGCAATATTAACAGCCTGACCTCCCCAAAATGCTCTCTCTCTGCAGGTGGGGTGCACCTCCTGCACACTGGCTGAGCTGCTCATGCTAGAGTAGCATTATCCCACATACCCACCGCCAAGTAAATTCCCCACAGCTGTTAGCCATGAGCAGCCTGATCCGCAAGCTTGGAGTCTGTTAATATCGAAGCAGTTTACTGGTAGTGATAATGCAGACAGCATGACCTAGTGGATAGCGCGTAAGTTCGGGGTGCAGGAGACTTGGGTGTGTTTCCCTGCTGTGCTGCAGGATCCCTGCATGTCCTTGGGTGAGACAGTAAAAAAAAAAAAAAAAGCCCAAAAACCTCTGTACCTCGTCCCCATGCTGTGCAGAGATGGGAAGGACAATATCCCTTTCTCCTGGGGTAAATGCATAAATGTTCAGGAGTGCCAGATACCGTGGTGACAGGACAAGCGATAATAAGGTAAACCACAGGCATCTGTGGTGCTCAAGGAGGTCCAGGGGCTGGAGGCGTAGCGGGACTTGTGGGCCAGACTCAGTCCTGCTTTGCCTACTGGACTCTGTGCCCTTGGCAACTCACTTAGTATAGACTCCTAATCCCATTGGATGCTGCAGGACTTTGTCTCTCTTGCCTCAGTCCCCATTTCTAAACATCTCTGCCTCTCCACAGAGGTGTGTGAGTGGTAAACGCAATGAACGAGCGGAGGTGCTCCAGATATATGGTAATGGACCATGGAAAGAGACCTGAGATACGATAACCTCATGCTCAGCGGTATAGCTCATGGTCCTCTGATGGGGCTCAGGAAGAAGGTCCCCAGAAGGCAGGACCTCCATCTCTGCACGGTCTGGCACGTTCCTCAGGCTGCCACTCCTCATGCGACTCAGGCTGGCAGTCTGTCCACCAACTCTACTAAGTCTGAGACAATGCTCAGGTCTCCTGCGGCTCCGACATGGAGGAGGCAGGAGCGAAAAGCTGACGGTTAACAGCATCTACAGTGGACCCGTGATAGTCCCCTGATGAATCAGAAGGAGCTCTCCAGGCTGGCAGACTGCTGCGCGCCTAACGAGTATGACTTCAGAGGGTCATCTCCCTCCTCCAGGTGCTATTCCAGGAAGAGGCTATATGCAGAGAGCAAAAGCCTTCAGCCTTAGGAGATAACTGATGTCGAGCTAGTTCCATCACATGGCACTGGATCCCTCCTCTGCCTGGGATCCAGGGTCGCAGGGGCCACCCAGAGGACGCAGGCTCCTGGGCAAAGTGGGGAGATGCAGCGCATGTACGTCATCCCAGCTGTGGTCTGAGTCTTTGGCGGCATGTTCAGCCGGCGGGGGCCCTCAGTCACTCTGCGTCGTTTTGCAGGCAGCATGAAGGGCCCCTCCGCCAAATTGCCATCAACGACTCGACCACTGCGTGAGTCAGGGCTCACTGGCCCCCTGGGGCCCGGGAAAATGCCCCACCCCCCTCCCACCCCAGTCTGGCGCAGCCCCGTGGCTACCCTGGACCATGCTGCTCAATGGGCAGAGACAGCTGCCTCGAGAAATTTAACAGTTACAGATTGAAGAGTAGCCAGCATGAAAGGATGTCTGCACGCCGGTGGAGGATGCTGTAACCTCAGTCAGTTCTTTGTCTCCGCACACTACTCGTTGTGATATTTAGTTACATCTATACTGCTGGTCTCCCATCGATAACAATGGGTGATACTATCATCCCTCAGTAGGCTACTAGCTAGTGCCATCACTGCTGCAGGTCTAAGAGAGCACCTTCAACTATTCTTAGTGTATGATCGCACTGACACTCTCAAGATCAAGCTCTCTCCAGGTGAGGAGCTGCTCGGTCCTGCAGCTCTCTTGCGCCCGCTCTCCAGCCCATGGCCGAGGCCTGGGCCATGACTGAGGTTGCCCAGGATCCCTAGTGTCACGCAGGTGAGGCAACCTTCGTACAGAAATGAGGTGACTCCGAGTCTTCATTATCACTCTGTGATTAAAAGGTTTTGGCGTGGGCCCAGTTAAAATAAACAGTAACATAGGAAGCTCTTCAAGCTATAATATTTATTAACTAAACTATGGAAAGTTAATAAAGGTAAATGTTTAAGAAGCTTCATTTAAAATTAAATCAAAATGCAGAGCCCCCCAGACCGGTGGCCAGGACCTGGGCAGTGTGAGTGCCACTGAAAATCAGCTCGCTTGCTGCCTTCGGCACCCGCACCATAGGCTGCCTATCCCTGTGCTAGGGCAATCCAATTAATCAGTAAAAATCCAGCGTTGGACGCCTCCATCCACAGCCGGTAGCACTAGCAAGGTAGATGCCGGGCTGTGAGGAAGGGGAGGGCGAGGAAAAGGGGCGGGGGGTGTGAGAGAACAGGACAGGGATCTGCAGAGAGCTCAGGTTGGAGCTGGCCCACGGGCAGAGGCCGTGCACTAACGAACCCCAGCTCCTGACGGGAGGCCCTAGGTGTGAGAAGTTAATGAAGCAGGAAGGGGCCCGGGATGTCTCATTTCCCCTCTGATTAATTAGCTTCCTGGGCTAAGGGTCCCCCGTGATCTTTTATCGCACAGGACGTTCTGCCCCGTTTCACCATCGTCCCAACAGGCGTGCAGTCAAAGAGCCCTTAATCCCCTGTGTCCCCATGGCACTTGTTCACACACGCTTGTGCTGCGTGAGGTCAGCTGCTATCCCTGACCTCCAGCTCTTGTGCCTATTGAAGCAAAGCTCCTGGCACAGCTGAAGTCAGGCCAGGCTGGGGGTTTAAAGCGACCTTGTGTCCATGTGGCTAAGGGTGTCAGACAGCAGCTGTGGGTTTTGGCTACAAGGACTTGATTCTACTTTGCATCTTGTTTCCTGCCCCCTCTCTCCCACCCCCAACCCTCCCAATAGCTCCGATTGAGGGCAGGGGATTTAAATAGGATGGATGGTTTTGTGGTTAAAACATTGCAATGTGATTCAAGGTACAATTCCTGGCCCCAGACTCCCTGTGTGTGACAAGTAAATCACTGTGCCTCAGTTTCCCCACCTGTAAGCTGGTGAGAACAGTCCTTCCTTTGTGTGTCACGTCTGTGGTGATTGCAAGCTCTTCGGGGCAGGATTGCTATTATGGATTCCTGGGCAGCGCCTGACAAAATGGGGCTCCAATCTCAGTTGGACTCCTGTGATGTTACTGCTGTACAAAGAATGAAGCTCTAGCTAGAAGTTTCATTCTGGCAGCTGCCTCAGCTTCTGGGGTGTGGGTTCCTTCCTTCTTGCACTGAAGAATCTGGTGCTGGTCAGTGCTAGAGACAGGACACTGGACTAGGCAGACACTGGGTCTGATCCAGGCTGGCGTTGCCTATGTCTCTGTGTATCCACGGAGTAAGATCTTCAGTTCCAGACAGCCTCTCTTTGAAGCCATGGGGCCCACCAGAAGACGAATGGCCAGGTCACTCTCTTCCAAAGCACCTCAGGGCCTCATGAACCGCTCGTGACTTAATGCAATAGCCATGTTCCCTTCACGTCAACCTCTGCTGGCAACAAAGCCTCCCCTGGCATGGCCTGTGCTCTAGCCAGATTTCCCCCAGGAGGGAATTGCACTTCTCCTGAACAGGGAAGATGGCCGGGGGCTACTTTGGCTCTGCCATGCACTGGCGGCTGGCCGTGCTGCTAGTGGCAAAGTGCAGGGCACTCGGGACAGTCTGTACTATGACAGTAGAGTGAACAGGAGAGTAGAAGAACTAGATGTGATTTCTCTTCCCCCTCCCCAGGCTCCTTCTCTGCTTTGTCAGTGGAGCATCCATTACTCTGACAAATCAAAGCGCTAAAGCGTTTTCGCCCTGCTTGAGTCAATGAGCTGAGCCACAGCTGCGTCTCCGAAACCGTTAAGGGGGTGTCTGAAGCGCCAGGAGGGCAGTTTGTGTAGCAAGCAAAGGGGGAAATTGACAACAGGGCATGATTCATATGTTTTCCTGAAAGCATGTTCTGTTCCCAGAAGCCTGAAGGCCAGACTCTGATCTCAGGTACACCAGTGCAAATCCAGAGTGAATCTCTTGACTTCCATGGATGTATACACCAGTGTAACTGGGAATCTGACCCTACCTCCATTGACTCCAGTAGGGTTACTCTGGGTTTACACTGGTATAACGGGGATCAGAATCAGCCCATGATTCTATTGACTACAATGGAGTGACTACAGATTCACATCAGTCTCGTGGAGATCAGAACCTGCCCCTAGCTCCAGTAACTCCAGAAAGGGTCCCATGCATCAGAATCTGGCCTGAATTCTCCCATCATCTAATTTCCCCCCCCTACATTTCAATCTTCAACACTTATGTCCTTGAAAATAATATTACTTTCATCTCCTGGCCTTGTGTTTCAGTCTGGAGAAGGACCGGGGAGAGCTCCGATTAGAGGCTGGGACTAGGGTCAGAACCTCAACTCCTAACCCAGCCCTTTAATTTTGGGGCCAGGATAAAAGCTGCAGTGCCTCAGACACTACTACTTTCTGTTCCGAGTGTGAGGTGCACGTCTTTGACTCGTCGCCTATAATAACGAGCACAGAACACAGCCATAGAATGGGTACATCCAACCGAAACAAAAAATCTTCTTGTGATTTTCCCCTTGGGTGGAATTGCATGCTAACCAGACCCGAATCAAATAGCAAAACCCTTCTGCTAGATTTGAGAGCAGATTCACGGCAATAGTTAGGTACCTAGAGGTGCATTCAATGAGATTTACAAAAGTGCCTATGGCGGTCAAGTGCCTAACTCCTATTGAAAGTCAATGGGAGTTAGGTACCTAGCTCACGGAGGTGATTTTTGCAAAGCCTTTTGTCAGTTTGGCACTTGGTTCTGGATCATGAACAAAAGTGCTGAGTAGATTCAGTTTGGATGGCCCAGAATTGCCAGAAGTCACACGAGATCCACTAATTTCTCCTAGGGCTGAGGGAAGATATGATTGCTGTCTACAAATATATCAGAAGAATAAATACCAGGGAGGGAGGGGAATTATTTAAGCTCAGTACCAATGTGGACACAAGAACAAATGGATATAAACTGGTCATCAGGAAGGTTAGACTTGAAATTAGATGAAGGTTTCTAACCATCAGAGGAGTGAAGTTCTGGAACAGCCTCCCAAGGGGAGTAGTGGAGGCAAAAGACATATCTGGCTTCAAGACTAAGCTTGAAATGCTTATGGAGGGGATGTGTAATGAGATTGGTCGTTGACTATTAGCAGTAAATGTGCCCCATGGCTTGTGATGGGATGTTAGATGAGATGGAATCTGAGTTACTACAGAGAATTCTTTCCTGGGTGTCTGGCTGGTGAGTCTTGCCCACGTGCTCAGGGTTTAGCTGATGGCCATATTTGGGGTTGGGAAGGAATTTTCCTCCAGGGCAGATTGGCAGAAGCCCTGGGGGGGTGGGGGTTGCCTTCCTCTGCGGTGTGGGGCACGGGTCACTTGCTGGAAGATTCTCTGCAGCTTGAGGTCTTTAAACCATGATTTGAGGACTTCAATAGCTCAGACGTAGGTTTGATATAGGAGTGGATGGGTGAGATTCTGGTGGCCTGCATTGTGCAGGAGGTCAGACTAGATGATCATAGTGATCCCTTCTGACCTTAAAGTCTATGAGTCTATGATTCTATGTTTTACTGGTCTTATTATATTTGTCTGATGGTTGCACCTGGGAACCCCAGTAATGACCCCATAGTGTTAGGGAGTCTGTATGAACATATAACAAAGAGACAGGTCGTGCCCCAGAGATATTCTATTTCTGTCTTGCTCCCACTCTGCTACCTGTTTCACAGTCTCTGGTAGACAGAAAATAAACCCAACAAAGTGAGACCCACCCTTTACGATGAGCTATTGCTGTGGTTAATCTGCAAGACACACTGCTGTTGGGTTTTAATGTGGTTCACCTGAGGAACTCTCTGCTACAGGATATTAGTGAGGTTAACTTGTGGGACTCACAGCTGCTGTGTATTAGTGAGATTTGCCTCTGGAACTCTCTGTTCCAGGATATCACTGTGGTTAACTAGCGGTTTTAATGTGATTTAACGTGCTGGATATTAGTTCAATTTGCCTGTGGAACTCTCTGCTACAGGATATTAGTGAGGTTAACCTGTGAGATTCACTGCTACTGGGTATTAGTGAGGTTTGCCTGTGGAACTCTCTGCTACAGGATGTTAGTGAGGTTAATCTGTGGGATTCACTGCTACTGAGTATCACCCTGCCAAGGAGCTCAGTGACATTCAGAAAAGAATTAGATGTTTATCTCAATAAGGATTGCACCTGCTAGGACCCTAACGGAAGGGGTCTTCAACTTCATGCTGCAGGGCTCCATCCAGTCACCAGACTCCCTCCCATATAGCATGGCCCGGGCATGTGTGAGCAGGGGGAGCTACTGTCTGACTGTCGAGGGTGGGTACTGCACTCTAGATGGACCATAAGCCTGCTCCAGGGGCTGCAATTCTTGTGGCTCGGGTGAAAGTCACCGTTACGTACCAGATGCTTGCCTGGTCTGGCTTCTCCAGACAGCCGGGTGCCGTCCCGTAAGCTGCCTCCTAGAAGAGAGCTAGCAAATACCTTCTGGAAAGACAATGAGCTCATGTGTGAGGCCTGCAGGATGTACAGCAGCCAGGGGTCACTGGGGAGTGGGGCAGGTCTGGGGCTTAGCAGCTCTCTGCTGTCTGTCATCAGCAGGGCAGCGGAAAGATCCAATGTCAGTAACTCCCATGCTGCGGAGGCCTGAGCCGAACGGCTGGTTCAGGGTGGGGGTGGGGTTGTAACTGGGCAAAAAAGTTGCAGGCAAAAAAATTTTCTGTTGCAAAATGCTGTTTCGGGGAGAATGTGTCGGTTTCCAGGGAACGGTGCCCGACAGTACATTGGTTTAGATGAAAATGTTGCCAGGAAGGTTGTTTAGGCCCAGGATGGAATTTGTGCCTAGAGGGAGAGAGACCTGCCCCAAAATAGCCAACAGACTGTTGGTTAGGATGGGCACGTGGAAGGCCCAGGTTTGGATCTCTTCTCTGTCTGAGTCAGAGCAAGGACTTGAATGCAACTGCTGGGCTGGAGAGTCGGCCTGTCTCTTTGGCCCAAGGGCTATTTAATTATTTGTAAGAGAGGAGCAGGGGGAGGATGACCAGACAGCAAGTGTGAAAAATCAGGACAGGAGGTGGGAGGTAATAGGAGCCTATATAACAAAAAGCCCCCAAAATCAAGACTGTCCTTATAAAATTGGGACATCTGGTCACCCTGGGGGAGGGTGGGTGGGTGAGGTAATATCTTTTATTGGACCGGCTGCTGTTGGCAAGTGAAAGATGAGCTTTTGAACTACACAGAGCTCTTCTTCGGGTCTGGGAAAGGTACTCCAAGGGCATTTCTGCACTGTAGTGTACTCCCAGGGTGCTGACTCAGCCTCACACCTAACCCCGCTTTTGTCTACACACAAATCGCACTAACGCAGGCCTCAGGACCCCTCCCTACCCCATCTCCCAGGGGTAGAGGATCTGAGCCTGAGTCAAGTCAGGATTCAGGATCTATGCCTTATTGCTTTGCAGTGTAGACACAGCCACGCTGGATTCATACTCTGGGAGTCCACCAAAAATATCCCATAATCCCGCTGCCCCAGGTTCTTTGTCCTCTGGACAATCAGGTTTGGTGGACAGTCGAGGTTGCCCGCATTGCATCACGAATGAAGGACTGGAGCGGCCACATTTTGGGAGGTCATTAGAAAGTTTGGAATGTGGTGGTTGGCCGTGTGCCCACATAATGCAGTGTAGACACTGGAGCTCTGGTTTCCTTAGCCTGGGGTCCCAAACGAGTGTAGACAACATTTCTAAGTTCTGCATTTCCCGGGAGATGGGAATTCTGCTTTTTTTGGCCAGCTCTGGTGCCGAGTACCTCTAGCCCCTGTTACAGCCATCCCAGTGTGACAGTAATGGAGGTTAACCTACAGAGTGCGCGGCTGCAGGCTATTAACTGAGAGAAAACCTGTGGAGTTCCTGGGAGCTCAAGGGACTCTGAAAGCACAGATCCAGCCCTGAAAATGTTTCTTTTCAAACTTCAGGAGGCAGCCATGTTAGTCTGTATCCAAACAACAACAAGGAGTCTGTTTTTTTACGCACGAAAGCTTATGCCCAAATAAATCTGTTAATCTTGAAGGTGCCACCGGACTCCTTGTTCTTTTCAAACAGCCACTCATACAGTGAACGGTGAATGTTTCCATCTGGGGTAGCTCCCTCATGTAGTCTCAAAATCTTAGCTGATGGTAGCCACAGGGGAGATTTGGCTGAGGATGCAGAGGGGCGGTTAACCCTTTGTAAACTCTCCCAGGATGCCTGTGTAAGTCCCTCTGTTTCCCCCCGCAATGAAGATCCAGCTTCTCATAGACAGAGAACGGGTGCTCCCTATGGAGGGGTCAGCCTAGGCAGATCCTGTGGAGTGATCCAAGCAGGGGCAGCTCCAGGCACCAGCACGCCAAGTGCATGCCTGGGGCGGCAAGCCACAGGGGGTGCTCTGCCGGTCGCCACGAGGGCGGCAGGCAGGTTGCCTTCAGCGGCATGCCTGCGGAGGGTCTGCTGGTCCCACGGCTTCGGCAGACCTCCCGCAGGTGTGCCGCCGAATCCGCAAGCCACCGAAGGCAGCCTGCCTGCCGTGCTTGGGGCGGCAAAATACCTAGAGTCGCCCCTGGACCCAAGGCAGCACAGGCTGGGAGTTAGAGAACCACAGGGTCTGTCTGTGTCCACCAGACTCGGTGAGAGCCCCTTTTCCATTCATTACAGCACGGTCTTCTCCCCAGCCCCACTGACCGGCCCGGAACCAGTCCAGGGCGGAGCTGGGGTCTCACCGGACCAGGAGGCTGGCCCGGTAAGACCAGCTGTGCCAGGCATCTGTACAGGGCCTGACTGGCTTGAAGGCAGCAGCTTCCAGAAGGGACTGTTCCCAGCAGCACTTTCTAATCACATCTGAGCAAAGTGACCCTGTGCTTTCCGGATCTTACATAAGAGCCGTTAATGGCTCGTATAGGCAGGGATGAAAATAGACTCACATCAGGACATTAGGAGGGACAGGTGGTGGTGGCGGGGGTGTATGAGTGTGATTCCCTGCCGGTGACCTCTGACCAGCTGAGATGTCAACTCCACCGCGCTCTGGTTGCTCTGACTGAGACAAGTGGCTCAGATCCAAGCCCCCAGCCTGGCTTCCCCCAGCATCCCACCCCCGTCCAGCTCGTCCAGAGGAGGCAATCGAGCTCGAGAGGTACAAGAAGCAAGCGCAGCATCCAGGATGGGAGCGGTCACAGGTCCACCCCGTTGCTAACCCGGAGAGGGCTCCCTGCCACCCTGAATCAGGATCCCCTTGCCAAGAAGACTCACTCTCCACCCCCTGTGGCCAGTCAGCTCTGGGAGGGCAGGGACCTCTCCTCCTTGGGCAAAGAGATGTGAGCATGCAGCCAGGACATCCGCCCCCCCCTTCTCTGCCACAACCGCCAGGAGCTGGGCTGGAAGTGGGATTTGCAACCTGCAGGTCATTTTGGGATTTTGAAATTTCATTTTCTCCCAGATCTGGGCAGAAAATCAAAATCTCAGAATCTTTTGCAAAATGAAATAATATGAAATCATGCGTGATGACCTTATCGAAATTGCTTCATTTTGACTTTATCATTTCAGCTATTATATAGGGAGGCAGAGTGGCCTAGTGGCTAGCGGACTGACCAGAGACTCAAGAGATCTGGGCTCATTGCAAGCTCTGCCAATGATCTGCTGGGAGACTTCCCTCTCTGTGTGCCAGTTTCCCCGTCTGTAACATGGGGGAAATGAAGCATTTAGAAGTCTATGGATGAAATATGCTATATAAGCGCTAGGTTAATAGTATATTTATTATATTATAAAGTCAAAATGATAAGGGCGAAATGAAACGTCTCTGGTTCTGGGCTGGGAAGCTTTAGGCCAGGAATAGAATTGGGGGGGCTGAGCAGAACGAGTTAATACCCTGCAGCAGGGGCCTCTGTAAGTTAACCTGAGACATTGTTCTGTAGCAGGAAGTTCCTCAATTAATATCCTGTGGCAGGGTGTTCCACAGGGTAGACTCAGATATCATCCTGCAGTAGAGAGTTCCACAGGATAACCTCAGTTAATATCCCATAGCTGGGAATTCTGCAGGTTAATCGCCCTAACACGCCCAGTGGTAACCATGCCAACAACCACCCCCCAGGGAAGGCATCTTCTCCAGCAACAGCACGCCAGCCTAACCCCATTGCTGGCAGCTGCCAAGCCTTCCCTTTCCTATTAACTGACACCACTTCACATCTTCCCCAAATACCACAACTGTGCTTCCAAAAAGACCTCTCTTTCCCCAGGGCAGTAACGGTCCCCACAACTGAGTGGCACTTACTGAACGCAGTCTTGGGTCTTGTGGATTTCAAGTTCTTCCAAGCAGCTTGCTGTGACATAGAGGAGATGGGCCAGAGCTAAATCTCATGTGCAAAACACCCCCAATGCAGTGCAAGTGCTGGGGTTACCGAATAGCTGGCTACATGCCTCCAGTTTAGCATTAGCACCCAATCCTGCCAGCTGCAGAGCACTCTTCGCTCCCTCTGGCTTCAAATATGCAGAAGCAGTGTGCAAAAGGGGGCCCTCGCTTTTGTATCCGTCCTTCCGTGCAAGGTGCACCCTAAGTGGCTTTATGGAGTTAGGAAGATAAATCATAGAGAGCAGAGAGGGCCTGGGTCTGCCAGGAGCACTGGTGGGGAAGGAGAGATGCAGAACGGCTGCCCCAGGGGAGCAAAGCTGCCCTGGAGAAGGCTCTTGCATCGAGAAAGTCCGGCCTGCGTGTAAGGGTGGAGCTAGAGAAGCCAGGAAGAGAGAAGAGATGGCATTACAGGGAGCAGCTCCAGTGGTAGCTGCTGCACAAGAACCCTTTATGGTTCTCACATGACCGAGTCATCACCTTCAAAGACACTGCAGCAGGACAGGCTCCCTCAATCCAGGGCCCTTGTGAATTAGCTTTGATCAGTTTTGCTATGAAGCTAGGTTCTCCTCCCTCTCGCATTTCCTTTCCTGTGCTTGTGTTCTGTAAAATCTACTAAAAAAAATAAATACATGAACCCAGCCACGTTCACTGGAGCCAGGGCTGCGTCCCCCTGCCGTTCTCTTGAGTCTGCAAGTGGGCACAGCTCACTCCGAAAGAGCAATCCCTGGTTCTTGCATCACTAGCACAGACTCTCCGAACATGCTAAGCACATGGGTGTTAACCCCCACTTTACAGGTGGGGAAACTGAGGCACAGAGAGACTATGTGACTCGTCACAGGGCACGTTAGTGGCAGAGCTGGGAATAGGCTCCAGGAATCCTAAATCCCAGTCCTATACAACACTCCCTGCCCCAGTGTTGGGAATGGAATCCCAGAGTCCTGTCTCCCAGCCCCCTAGTTCTAACTGCTAGACCCCACTCTCTTCCCAGAGCCAGACACAGAATGTCCTGTTTCTCAGCCCCTGGTTTAAATCACTAGACCATGTTCCTCCCAGGACCAGAACTTGCATCCTCCTGCTATAAGCATCCTGCAGCTAGTTCCCCATGTCTGCGTTTGAACAATAGATTGGGAGGTGGGGGCACTTTGGATTGTATCTAAACAGGTGCACCTGTCTCAAGTAACCTGCCATTCCCATTCAGGCTGGCTTACGGTCTCCTCCCTTCCGTCGCAGTTCCGGAAGGAGGCTGAGTGGCTGCACGCTCCAGGCCCATGCGAGCGGCGATACGCATGTCATGTGCACTGCATGCGCCCTCAGACTGTGGCTTTGCAAAATATGTATCCCTCTTCAGCTTGATTCTCCCCTCAGGGACAAGTCCAGTGACTCCCGTGTGCATTCCCTTGCCTTACGCCAGTTTGAGGTGCGAATCGGGCCCTGCGAGACCACAGTGGAATTGCTCCAGCCCTCCCTTAGCTCGCACATGTACATTTCACTTGCCCCGCAGCCAGCGGGTGCAGCACAAGGGCCAGAATCTGATCTCGTTCTGGTTTCACACCAGCATAGCCCCATTGATTGCAGCAGAGCTGCTCCTTTTTGACACTGGGGAAAGCGAGTGGAGAATCCAGCCCGGTGTCTCAGTAGTGAGGCTATTGATTGCCGAGTCTGGCGTCCCCTCCCCTGCTGTTAAATGAGTCTTCTGTTCTGTTCCTCGTCCTGCTGTTCTTCCTTTTCAGTTCTTCGAGCTTCCTTCAATTGCCACCTTGCCGAGAGCGCACAGAAGCCGATGCTTATTGGTGTCTCTGCAGACACAGGACTGGTGTTACCTCCGTACTGCAGGAGGCTTTTTGATCAATTAATTTGCCTAGAGTCTTCCAGAGATCTGCCTTATGGAGCTGATTTTCCAAGATCCTCAATCCCCCCAGCGGTTGTTGAGTTCAGCTGCATTTGTCGGTGCCCAGCCTCTCTAAAGAGCAAGCCCCAGGCCTCTTCTCTATCTCCCTGTTCAGAGGCTGCTCAACCCTTCCTCATGGGGCCAGGTGAAGATGACCCCAGCCCATAAATGTTACAGCGGAGTTAGAAGTGAACTCATAGAATCATAGACTTTAAGGTCAGAAGGGACCATTATGATCATCTAGTCTGACCTCCTGCACAATGCAGGCCACAGAATCTCACCCATCCACTCCTGTAGCAAACCTACGTCTGAGCTATTGAAGTCCTCAAATCATGGTTTAAAGACTTCAAGCTGCAGAGAATCTTCCAGCAAGTGACCCGTGCCCCACACCGCAGAGGAAAGCAACCCCCCCCCAGGGCTTCTGCCAATCTGCCCTGGAGGAAAATTCCTTCCCAACCCCAAATATGGCCATCAGCTAAACCCTGAGCACGTGGGCAAGACTCACAAGCCAGACATCCAGGAAAGAATTCTCTGTAGTAACTCAGATCCCATCTCATCTAACATCCCATCACAAGCCATGGGGCACATTTACTGCTAATAGTCAAAGACCAATCTCATTACACATCCCCTCCATAAGCGTTTCAAGCTTAGTCTTGAAGCCAGATATGTCTTTTGCCTCCACTGCTCCCCTTGGGAGGCTGTTCCAGAACTTCACTCCTCTGATGGTTAGAAACCTTCATCTAATTTCAAGTCTAATCTTCCTGATGGCCAGTTTATATCCATTTGTTCTTGTGTCCACATTGGTACTAAGCTTAAATAATTCCTCTCCTTACCTGGTATTTATTTTTCTGATATATTTGTAGAGAGCAGTCATATCTTCCCTCAGCCCTAGGAGAAATTAGTGGATCTCGTGTGACTTCTGACAATTCTGGGCCATCCAAACTGAATCTACTTAGCGCTTTTGTTCATGATCCAGAACTGGAGCTGCAGAATTCAGATCCAAATCCGGACTCCCCCCAGGGTTGGGTTTCAGCCCGTTCCGGAATTGAGGGCCACCTGCTGAACTTCCCCGCAGCCTGGAGGTGTTTGACTCCAGGCCCCAGCTCCATCCTGCTGCCCCGGTCCTGTCATTTACGCCAGTGCAGTGTGCGTGTCGAACGCTGCCGTTCTGAGCCCATAGCATTTCACACCTGCTCTGCGCAGTATAAACGACAGCCGCTGGTGCAGAGACTCAGGCCCCTGCTGTATGGGAGGTAACGACTGCTGGTAGACAGGCCAGTGTCTGGAGAGCCAGGGGGCCCTTTGTAACTGGGAAGCCAGAGCCCCATGCACCCAGCTGTTTACCCAGAATTGCATTCCACTTTAACTCCTGGTAGGTCAGTAGATACTTATTGGGCACGATACGTGGTCAGTGGCCCACTGTGCTTGGCTCCTAACACAGCACATGCATGATGGACATTGTCCAAGCTCACCCTTCCCCACTGCTGGTCATCCTGTTTCATTAAGGTAACAAAACCCTCAGGCAGGACTGTGCTTATCATGATAAACCTTAGCCCCCCTCCCTCCTAAGCAGGTTCATTACATCTCATCCCTATAGGCCCTCTTCTAGCACTCCCTTCACTCCCAGACTCAGCCTTTATGTTGTTGAACAGGCTTAATCAGTCCCCACCTGCTCTGGCTGAAAGGGTGAGTCAGTACAGTAGCTGTGCACCTCCATTCAAGGTTCCTGTTTAATGCCCTAAACCAGATAAAACAGATCCTTTGATTCACCTCCCATGATCCAAAAGCGCCCATTGTTTCTTGATATGGCAGCTTTGGGGGAATTGGTGAACAGGGATGTCAAATATATGTCCATCAGCACCAGGATGGGACCCTACATTTTTTGTGTGATCTGAGCTGCTTTTAACGTCTATCTTTCCCTGCATGTTATTTTTTTATAATGTTCTTTGCACAGTCCTCGTTTAGAGACACCCTCAGATCTCACACACCCCAGTCCCTATTGGATTAGGAGACTGGCCCATATTCTGATCCCTGGGGCAAACCCAGAGTCACTCTCTGCATTGGATTTACACCAGTATAGGAGAGATCAGAGCCTGGCTTGTAGCTGCTACTGCACTCTTCCAAATCCAGAGCCTTTCTGTAACATCCTGGAAGTGCTGGGAGCTGAGCTTTGTTCTGCTGTGTTGCCCACAGCAAGGGGAAGTGACCGCATCTCTGTGACTGCTCAGCCAGTTGGGAGGTTAGCAGATTCCTGAGCTGATGCTGACTAAGGGGACATGGTCTCTGCCCTCGCTCAGTTCCCAGAGCTCTGGGTCACACTGTAGCCTGCGGGCTCATGGGAGAATGTGTGGGCTGCCACACAGAGGGGTAAATGCTATTCCAGGGCATTTGCTTCAGTGTATGGACTCCGGTGTAAAACCAAACACAGATCAGGGCTGGTGTGAGGCATCCCAGGTGCTAGAGGCCTTTGTTTATCCACCCAGAACAGGTAACAGCAGGGCAAGCTTCACACCTGCACTGTCCCAGAGAGACTAGTTGTTTGCAAGGTTATTGTAGCCATGTGGGTCCCAGGGAGAATAGATCAGTTTCCATCTTCAGTGCCTGAGTGGAGAGCCCCTGCTAGGTCCTTATAATGTCCCTTATCAGTGTACAATTGCAAATGGTCTTTATCTCCATTTGGCACATGGGGAAACCGAGGAACAGAGCGAGCTCAAGTGACTTGCCCAGGGTCACACAGTGAGTCTGTAGCAGAGCTAGGCATCAAAGCCAGGCCTCCTGAGCCCCAGTCCAGTGCTCTATGACTGAACCAATTGGTTTAGTAGAGAGGGCTGGATTCCAGGGTTATTGTGGTCCCTGGGCTGGGATATAAACTCAGGACTTCATCCTCCCTTCAGTCCACAGTGGATTCCTCAACTCATGTCTGTGGGTCGTTGATAATAAGAGCAAGGGGGTGAATCAGGGCACGACCAGAGCACACTGCACTGTGACTGTTCTTTGCTGCTGAGAGTCCGTAGGGAGCAGAGCGTAAGTTAGAGCAGCCCTGAGGCCACTCTGATTTATACTGGAGGCTGGGCAGAATAAAGGACTAAATGCCTTCTCCCCCCCTTCCCCAACCCCCAGCCTAGGTGGAGTGACTGAGGGTCAGGCCCCATGTGTCATTTACACTACCCCAGAATTTGCCCCACAGACGTTCCCATGCGAGTCAGTGCTGCAGGCAGCCTCTGGCCGAACCCGCTCTGCTTGGACGCTGGGTAATGGTGCCAAATACTTATCTGTGGGGAAGGTGTGTCCGGAGAACCCACGGATGGTGACTGTTGTGGCACATGGATGTTGGTTCCGTGGCCCCATCCTACTCAGCTTCACAAATAGCACCGCCAGCCTCCCTCCACCATCTGCTCCCCAGCCGCAGCTTCTGCCTCATGGCTGGGGAGGGGACAGGATGGTCCCAAGTGCTGTGTAGATTCCGCCCCCGTCTGCATGGCTGCAGATCAACCGGTTTCCTCTGTTTGGTGTCTGTGACAGTGTGAGCGCTTCTCTGCATGGCTCCACCCGGTGCAGGGAGGAAGGGAAAACTGCAATGAGACACCTGGAGCAGGAGTGACTCCTCTTGAGGTAATCACAGGGAGAAAACCCAGGAGTCCTGGCTCCCGCTCCCCTGCTCTAACCCCCCAGATAACACTCCCTCCTAGACATGGGTCCCAGGAGTCCCCTTACTCTGCCCACTTGCAAAGAAACCCCCCTTGCTATGTCTGTGTGCTGTGACAAGTGTCCCAGGGCCCAACAACGCATTACACTGGGGCCTGGTCTGACCTCAGGACAGACCTCACCAGCCTGCTGCCTGCATCTGTGCAGAAAGTACCTGCCACTCCATTTGCTGGTTGTCCCTTTGGCTTTGTAGTGTGGGTTAAATAATAATAACCACTCGCTCTTATCGTCAGCAGCTCTCAAAGCGCTTTCCAAAGGAGGTATCATTAACCTCATTTTACAGATGGGGAAACTGAGGCACACAGTGGGGCTGTGACTTGCCCAAGGTTGGCCAGCAGCAGAGCTGGGAATAGAATCCAGGTCTTCTGAGTCCCCCATCCAGTTCTCTATCCACTAGGTAACAGATCAGTGCCAGAGCCCCTCTATTGTCTGTTCATTACTTAGAAGTCTGATAACCTCCCCCCCCCCGTTTTTTTTTCTGTTGTAATAGCTGGGCCTGAGTAACTTGCCCAGATCACCCAAGGCGTCCGTGGCAAAGCCAGGAACTGAATCCAGCTCCTTTGAGATTTTCCTCCAAGGGCGAAGAGTCATAGTGAAAGCATCCAACTATTTTTTTTATAACATACAAATGTTTATTGCCCCTCCAAAAATAACATTTTTTCACAATCATTTATTTTTTCTAATGTGCAAGTAGAATATTTTAACCAGAAAAAAAAAATTCTGGATGTAAACATTCGCTCCAATAAGTTAAATATTTATGTTATTCACAAATATACAACAGTTCACATTTTATTTTGGGAGAATTTGTATTCCAGCTGCTGGAGACCATAACATCTTCCACTCACCCTGGAACAGGTGGCATTTAAAATGACCCTGCCTGAAACAGCAAAAGCCTTATCTCTCAGCAGTTCCATGTTTCTAATATTCTAGGTTGAGAATCTGGCTTTGGAAAAAATCAATAATAATTTACACTTTTGCAACTAATGAAACCTCAGACCACACAAACTGTGAGGTGGGCATTATTATCCCCATGTTACAGATGAAGAAACTGAGGCACAGGGCGGGACGTGATTTGCCCAAAGTCGCACAGCAAATCAGTGGCAGAGCCAGGAATCGAACCCTGGAGTCCTGAGCCTTACTTCTGTCACTAGCCTTCGCTGCATGCAATGACAGATGCCACCGTTGTTGCTTACAGGGTGCAATCAAAGGGCCAGATTTCCTCCATCAGTTACACTGAAATAAATTCAGAGTCACTCCACTGACTAATGAATGACGTGGATTTACACTGGTGTAGCTGACGAGTCACGCAATGTGTTAGATTCTGCTCTCAGTTACAGCAAGTGTAAACCCAGAGTGACTCTGTTAAAGTCCATGAGTTCAGACCAGCAGAACCGAGATCAGAACCTGGCGCGATAACTTTTAGCAGGAAAAGTAATTTGGAAACCCAGCAGAAAAACCAGTGCAGCCCAGTGCAACCTACTCAAACTCCAGTAAGCCCCATTATTTCATCACCACAATTGTAATCTTCTCTACTACCCAAGGGTTTAGAGCCCAGTTTTCAAATATGGGCCCCTTAAAAGTACGTAAACTTTGTGCTTCAGGCTTTTAGGTTGCTGCAGACAGTCGTGCCTTTGGTTAAGAGGGCCCAATGCCTGAACCTCAAGCAAAGGTTTTACAGGTTCGCTTCTTGGCTCCGTGGAGCTAAGATCAATGCGTAGTGTCTGATTCTCGATGGGAGTTCAGCCTGAATTCAGGCGCAGGTCCCATATACTGATTGTATCATGCAAATATGGGATCTGGGTGACAGCTTCTCTGCTGCCTTGTGCCTTGTGTTCCAAATTTGGTGCACTTCCACGGAGCAGTGTAAATTTCCTCCAGCAGGGATGTTGGCCCTCTGGAGTCAAAGTGCCCGTAAAATGCTGCCATTCGGGGTTGCTAGTGTTACACGCCCACTCTGCACAGGCGTCAGGGGAGACCTGGGCACCCAATGTCCACTTGACAAATCCGGTTTACTATAAACATCGCTCATTCACCCACCCCATGAAATGCACCCACCTCTGGGGCAGAGCGCAGCAGCTCTTTAACAGCCACACGGTCACAATTTTAAGGAATTGTGCAGGTGGAGAATCATTCCTCCAGCGGAAACTGCCAGTGGGCACAGGTAGGGAGGCGGAATGTAATTACCACCCCGATTATATTGTAGACCCCAGCCAGAGCTCCCACTGAGAAGGCTGGCGGCACACACACAGAACTGCTTCCCCCTGGCTCTCACCACAGACCCTCACTAAGGGGCTCATCCGATGCCACGCTCCATGCCAGACCGAGGAACCAGCGACACCCAAGCCACTGGTTGTTCCGGCTACATTCCGTTTTCCCCAGGATCTGAGCTCTCTTTGCGGGACTCCTCCTTGCTTATTCTGTCCTCCTCCTCCCAAAGACGGCCGACATGGTGCGGACGATGCCGCGGATGCCCACGGCCTTCTTGCCGGAGCTCCTGCAGTCCCGCACCAGGTCAAGGAGCTCGTGGAAGACCACCAGGGCACCGTGGTACGTCTCAGCGGCCGAGATCTCAAAGAAGCCTGAGTTTGTGGAGAGGGCCAGGAGTCGCCCTTCCTCGCTGGAGACGGCCCGCCCGTGCTGCAGGTCCCGCTTGTTGCCCACCAGGATGATGGGCACTTTCTCGGAACCGCTCCGCCGCTTCAGCTGCCGGATGCGCTGGAGCTGCTGGCGGGCCAGGTGGAAACTGGAGCGGTCGCAGATGCTGTAGACCACGACGAAGCCGTCCGCCCAGCGCAGCTGCTTCTCACTCACCCAGCCCTGGAGCTCGGCGGTCTGGAGAGGAGGCAGTGGGGGCAGGTTAGAGAGAGCGGGACAAAAACCAGGAATTAGCTGAGGCAAAGAGGCCATCACGTCGCCACAATGATCAGATCAACCCACCCCTACTCTTACCAGCCCAGCTGGGGAGAAGGGGGGAGGGGGTCAGGAAAGGATTTTCCCTCCAGGTGCCGCATGGCACAATTGACCAGCTAGGAGGGGAAGGAGGGCCTGGCCATTACTGGGGAAGAGCTGAAGCAGCCATCTTTGTTGTGGGCAGGTGGAGACGCTGGTGAGTGCCTGACATTAGTTGCTGCAGGAGTAATGCCAGGGCATTGGAGAGGGTCAGTTCTGTCAGCAATGCTCTTGCCCTCCCCACTTGGTCTTTATTCAGCTTCCCTCTCCCAAAAAGTAATTCCATTATTAAAGGAATTGGGTGCCATTTCTCAGCCTCAGGTGGAAGCCAAGGGGGCCACGTTTGTTGAGGGCAGAGGCGTTTCCTAAAGGCTCTTCAGAACTAAAGCAAGTTTGTCCTTGCCCATGTGCCCTTCTAGGAGGAGATGGGTGTGGGGGGTGGGGGGGGGATGAGCTGCCTTGGCTCCATCTGCTGGGAGGACACCTGTCCTGTTAGGACCTGGCCCGAGTCCCAAGAAACTCATTCCATCCATTCTGTCCCCAAAGCCCATTTGATTGGGTGGGAAGCTGCAGGCTGTGATTTCTCACCTGGGGGCAAGTGGAGTCCCAGATGCTGAAGCAAACGTCTCTGCCTCCGACCATCACGTTGTGCGTGTAAACGGATTCTGGAGCCGCACGGGGAGGGGGAAAAAAAGAGGGAGCCGTTAAGAGAGTGTGGAAGAAAGAATGAAAAAGATCATAACCCAAAGCTACATACTCACCAATATCTCCGTATTCACCAATAAACCTCCGGGTGAGGAATCGGACTGTCAGAGCTAGAACATAAGAGACCCAACGTTACTCAGACTGGCACCAAGCTGAACCTAGATCCCCCGGCAGGACTGCAAGCCATTCCGGGTCCCCCCAGCACGTCCCCTCACCCCTGCACGGTCCCAGTGGGATCAGGGTGGTGGGCGAAGCCGGAGTGAGAACTCAGAACAGCTGTCCACATGCCCGGGGTACAGCACGTGGGAGGGTGGAGGGAAGGGGCCGCAATCAGACGGGAAGGTGGAGGGAGACTATGCGGGGGTGGAGGGAAGGGGGCTGCGGGAAGATGGAGGGAAGGGGGAAGGGATCGGACGGGAGGGTGGGGGACTGGGAGCGTATGCAGGGTGGTGGAGGGAGAGAGAGCAGAGAGCGTCGATGTGAGTGTATTG